>NC_052349.1:13133888-13174600 GCF_009727055.1 Benincasa hispida
AGAAATTAGACCTAAAATCAATAAGAAACAGTTGCATTCAGACTTAGAGTGAACTCAAGTTTTTTAAAGGGGTTTTAAAAATTGGATTTGAGATAAACGTAAGTTCAAGTGGTTCTCAAGAGTTTAGTAACCTAGTTAATCTTTTAAAATCGTTTAATAAGATTAAATTGGTTGGCATAAAAAGATTAAATTATTGTAAACCTATCTATAAGGGACCTTTTGTTCAAGGCGGGTTCTGGCTTAGCATAGTTCTTAAGTTGACGGAAAACGTAACACCCCTACCTAGGAACTTATTCTGAGAATTCAATAAAATTGTTGTTGAATATATTGTTTTTTAGAAATCCAATTAAACCTAAGTCCCTTGACTATTATATGAGTACTTGAACTATTATGTGGAGACATACAAATGGATCAGGTTCAAATAAATAGTCAAAAATGATCTATAGTATATGATAAGATTGGGTACCTTATTTTTGGTAACACTATTGGATGTGGCCTACTCTGTAGTTGTTACAAAGTGTTGTAAAGTGCTACATACAAGTAATCCTAATTCGTGCATTGTTGAGACATGAGGAGTGGGAGTGTCCTGTTGCAAATGAGTTTTGTGCAAGATCAGACCACGAAAAACCTGTCACTCTTTACTTTATTAAGTTGTTTACTGTTTAAGACTGACTATTTCGAAGGATTACCTAGGTAACTTAACCTTAATCCTTGAGCTAACTATGGACTTTTGTTGATTCTCGGGATTATCCTTTGGTATGCAAACGGTGAGAGTAGACCAATTGCCTTTGCCTCAATAAGCTTACCATTTGGAATAATACCGGATGAATAGCTGGGAATATTGGTGCAAGAGGGAATTCACTCCTACCCTGATTAGGGTTAGTAGAGAGTTTTTTCCCTTCAAATGTTGATTCTGGGTCTTGAACAAGAGGCCTTACTCTTTCATTGGCCTGAGAGAGATTCGATTTGTGATTTTGATCACAAATCAGTGTTCATTAAGGGATCAGTGGAACTTAAGGAAACAAGAGGTAATTTCGAGAGTAAAATAGAGATTCACACAGCCGTTATTAAGAGCAATCTGTGAAGGTTAACTTTTTTAATCATGGTTATTTATCGAGTGCGACATAATATATCTACAGTGGAAGGGAGTTCAGCTATGGACTTTAGTGGAATCACCCATTAGTTTAATGAATAGGGGTTAGATCGGTCTAATGAGTTTAGTCGATTAATCTCGGATCATTGGATCCCATAATCTGTAGGTCCGCAAGGTCCCCCTACTTAGCCTCGTAAATGGGTAAGCTTTAGGGTAGCTTGAGAAATTTAATTTGAAAACATTCAAATTAAACGAATAAGAGAATAAATATTAAATATGATTTAAATATATGAAGATGATTATTGTGCAAAAATTAATTTTAATATTTGATATTAAATTAATTAATTTTTTAATTAATTTATGAAATTAATTTAAAGAAATAAATTTTTGAATTAAAATGATTTAAAAGTAATTTTTTGTTTTAAAAAGAAAATGAAAAATCGGCAACTGTTTCTTATTGATTTTAGGTCTAATTTCTTTTATAACACTTATAAATGAAAATAACCACCACAATGTGAAGCTAACACATGCAAGACATTCATAACGCTTATAAACAGCCTAAGTGTCATGCTCAATGCATTGTCCATTCATTGCTACTTCTTTTATATAACACTGATACCAAAAAATAAAATAATGAAACAAGAAAAACATGCTTCTATTTACCCTTAGACTATAACATTTATAATAAAAGGATGATGCATGATAATGCTCACTGCATGCAAAATATAACTCTTATATTTCATGATGCATGCACATGCTTTCAAGTAATTTCTTCATGCTCGATTATTACAATTATAATACATGATGCATGAATAATTTCATACCTAAGGTGGGTTTTGAACTATATGTCAAATACTTTGGCATATAAGCACCATACATCACATGTATAATAAACCAATGTTGATGGACCAGGTAAAATTTCCTTAAAAAAAAACAAAATTAAAGTTAACTATTACAAAGACAAGGAGTCTTCGATTCTAACAGGCGAACCGGATCTTAAACTACTCGGGCAAAGCATTACGTCTTCAACCATCGTGTACTAAACTCCCCGCGATCGTCTACGCGATAAAAAAAAAATGCTTTGCTCTAACGCTTACCAGCGCTCCCAAAGATAAACGATTTACCATCGCTTAGAAATAGCTTAACGATCGTTTAGAAAATACTACACGATCGTCTAGAAAAATCTAAATGATCGCTTAGTTAAATCCCAACGATCGTTTACTTGAGGCTACACGATACGACCAACGCTTGTTTTTCTTCTTCGTTGAGAACCACATCTCCATGCTTCGAAGCTTCATCACGAACGACTCAACTAACTCAAACTTTTTGAATTACAAACTCGATTGCAAAGTTAATTATGCCCAAAAACATAACATGATCAAGAAGGTTACCTTGATATTCTCGGTGTGAGAATCCAAAGGGTGGGCTTTGTGTGGACTTGGAATGACGGACGAAAGAGGAATGAACAATCGTGTACATGACTATGCAAGTGGGAGAAGACAGAAACCTATCGCATAGGTCGATGCCCAATCGTTTAGCTAAAGCTAAGCGATCGTTTAGCTTAGTGTCTGTCACCTACAAACACTATACAATCGTTTACTAAAACAAGACATGTTGAGTTGGCAATCTGGCCACTCTCATCCATACTAATCAAAGGATTGCCCTTAAAGGCAAGAGTTCCCAAAACACTCAGGATTGAGGTCGTGTCACCTATGGTCGTTTAGGTGAAATGTAAGTCTCTAGTATCAACGGCATTATATACAGAGTCGAGTCATCTCGTGGTCCAGGTCTTATACAAACTCTTTATATTGGATACCCCCACTCGCACGTCTCCATATGAATGGTTAGGATCTACCATCTGTAGTAGTTTACAACACTTGCAAACCTCTACAAAGCCTACCGTATCCATAGTGTCACCAGGATCAAGTATCCCACCTTAATCCTTATACTATAAACCTATTTAGGTTTCACTTAAGGCATGATCTACTTGTATTTCACATATACATGCTTAAGTTCACATAAGATAACCAAGGAGCTTTGTTTATTGGATATGAGTAAAAGTCAGAATTAAATAACATTTATTTTATTCATCAAACAATGTATATCCTTACAAAACAACGAAACTCCGGGAGAATTAGGACACCAATTTCAACTTCCTCAATATGTCCACTCCAACCAATCTCAAGCAACTTAAAAGTCTTAACGACAAGATAGCAATCCTAAATAGATTTTTCAATAGACCAAATGACAGATGTCTATCATTTTTTAAGATTTCAAAGAAGAAATCCTAGTTTGAATGGACAGAAGAATGTGAGAAAGCCTTTTCAGAATTAAAGTCATACTTAACTAAAGTTCCACTTCTTGTGAGGCCTATTCTAGGGGACGAACTATTTTTCTATTTAGCAGCATCTGATATAGTAGTGAACTCAATTTTGATCAAAGAGGAAAGTTGGAATCAACGCTTGATTTACTTTACAAGTAAGGCAATGGTGGGGGATTAAACTAGATATCTATGGGTAGAAAAGCTTGTGCTTGCATTAATTGTCTCAGTAAGAAGGCTACACTTTCAAGCACACAAAATTATGATTTTGACTAACTTTCCCTCAAAGCAAGTATTGCAAAAACCTAAGACATCAAGAAGATTAATAAAATGGGGAATAGAACCAAGTGATCATGTTATTCACTACAAGCTAAAGACTTCAATAAAGGGACAAGAAGTGACATACTTCTTAGCAGAATTGACTTTGGCTAATGTCGAGGCTGAGACCGACCATGTGGGAGTGGGGACTGAGGTCTATTAATTATATTTGATGGCCTTAGATCCTCAATGGACCCTTTCTGTCAATGGATCATCCAACATGAAAGGGCGTGGTGTGAAAATTTCGTTGGAATCCCCTAATGGTGAATGGCATGAGTAAACCTTTAGATTCAATTTTTGGGCATCAAATAATGAGGTAGAATATGAACCACTCATTGTAGGATTAAAAAGTTTCCAAAGGGATAGGTATTTTTAACTTTCTGATTTTGAGTGATTCACAAATAGTGGTGAAGCAAGTAATAATGAAGTACTCCGCCAAAGAACAAAAAATGGCAACTTATTTAACCAAGGTTAAGGAGTTACTTGCTTCATTCCAAAAATATGAGATCAAGTAGATTCCAAGGTTGCAGAATACAAACACAGATTTATTAGCATGTTTAGCAACAACATCTGAGACAAAATTTTGCAGTATAAACCTGTTAGAAATCTTGAGCCCAGTATACATGCAGAAAGATACTATTGTTGGAGTGTATGTTCTAAGACCTCGTAGTTATATGTTAGTTGAATCAATGTTTTTATGCAATAATCCATTAAACTAAAATCCAAGGTTATCTGATGTAACTTAAACATGTATGTGGAGACGTACAGATGGATCATGTTTAAGTGATAACCTAAATAATCTGTAATATATGGATAAGGGTGGATGCGTTATCCTGGTAACACTACTGATACGCTCGTTTTGTAAATGTTATTGGGGTTAATGCCCTAAATCTCGTAGGGTTCTGTAGTTTGTAAACACCTGTATGAACAAACACTTGTGATGTAATAATATGAGATATTTTCTTCACAACTGTCTATGAAATATTAGATATTTTAGTTGCATTAACCACAAACCAATGAACTAAGATCCCTATTTATCGTTGTAACTTAAGCATGTATGTGGAGACATACAAGTGAATCATGCCTTAAGTGATAACCTAAATGGTCTGTAGTATATGGATAAAAGAGAAAAACCTTATCATGGTGACACTACGGATACGACCCACTTCGTAGATGTTACAAGTGTTGTAAAGTACTACAAATGCCCTGATCCTGATCATTCATGTGAAGACATGCGAGCGGGGGTATCCTATACAAAGGAGTTTGTATAAGACCTGTCCACAAAATGTTTAGTCTCGTTATATAACGTCGTTCATGACAGAGATTTTCATTTCCCCAGGATGACCATAGGTAACATGACCTTAATCCTGAGTGAGTTGGGAACTTCTGCCTATGAGGGTGGTCCTTTGATTTGCATGGGTGCGAGTGGCCAGATTGTCGACTCAAACCTACCACTTTTTGGATTCGTCTGATTGGGGAGCTGGGAACTCAGTTACATAAGATAGAATTCATTCTTTCCCGAAGAAAGGGAAGCAGATAGATTGCTCCCTTAAGGGTTGATTCCGGGGCTTGAACAATGTGGCGCCACACACTTTCTCATGGCCCGAGAAGTGTTCACTCATAGTAGGACTATGATGTATTGTTCATTAGAGAAGTTAGTTGTAATTAAAGAGTTCGATGTAACTATAGGGGCAAAATGGTAAATTGGTCCAGCTGTACTTACGAGCGATCTGTGAAGGGTTATCATACTGTTGATTGGTTATATCCAATAGACATATAAATATATTTGTAGTGAGAAGAGTGCAACTGCCGGGCTTTAGTGGAGTGCCCACAGTTAACGGATGGTGGATATTGTGATTAAAGAGTTTAATCAGTTATTCACATACCGTTGGAGCTTCAAGCTGCAGGTTCATAAGGTCCCCTTGGTAGTTTAATGGATTCGAGTTGAGAATCAGTTTTTGGGTTAGTTTAAAGTGTTCAAATTAACAAGAGGAAATTTGATTATATATGATATAATTAAATTAGTTCAATTATATGTGATATAATTGTATGATCTATTACATACATTAATTGGCGTAATTGATATAAATATGATTTATATTAAATAAAGGAGAAAAGAACTATGGTTTAAATATTACATAAAATGTGATATTAAAATTATAGGTTATAAATATAATATGATAAGTTGGTTATTATATCTATTTATAATAAAAACAATTATGAGATAATTGTTTAGTTGGTTATTTATTTTCTCCATTAACTATGCACGTAGGAGGTTAATTTTTGTTTTTAATAACTGAAGAATAAAATGAAAAGTGTTTTCATTTTATTGAACGGTCGCTTCATTATAGCATTACCAATCGTTTGCTCACGAGAGACTATATGATAGCCCTTACAAGAGATTAAACGATAGAGCAAGATTTGCTAGATGATCGATTCTAGACGATTGAGTGAGAGACTAAAGGATCGACTAGACGATCGTTCACGAGAGCAAGATATTACTAGACGATCGTTCACGAGAGCTATAGATTGCTATACGTTTAAGTACCCACTGTCTATATGATAGACAAAACCTTTCTCCCACGTACTTAATCGTGTAATTTGATCGTATACTTCCTCCTTCCCTCTATTAAATTCACACCGAGCTCACACCTCCTCGATTCTCACTCTGAGAATACCAAGGTTACCGCGTGGTAGTGTCAAGGGTTGTTGTTCGAGGATCAAACTATTCGTGATTGTGACGACAGCGAGAGGTTGCTAGACAATTGCTCACGAGAGCGAGAGATTTCCAGAAGAACAGTTCTTCAAAGGTATGTCTCTCAATTCTTATTGTATTTAGTTAAGAAAGCATGTTGTAATTTTCTTTATAATGCATAACTGTTCTTGTATGTTTGTGAATGCGTTTATTCTTTCACAATGGGCTTGGACAGATCTTGCTTCCGCTCACTGGTTCTCTTGAATAAGAGTTCCTTCAAATGTTACAATTGTTGTAAAGTGTTACAAATGATATGATCCTAATCATTCATGTGGAGACATGTGAGCGGGAGTATCCTATACAAAGTGTTTGTATAAGACCAGGCCACGAAATGTTGAGTCTCTCTTCATAACACCCTCACTAAAAGAGACTCATTTTTCACTAGGATGACTATAGGTGACTTGACCTTAATCCTAAGTTAGTTTTGAACTCTTGCCTATGAGGGTGGTCCTTTGATTTGTATGGGTGACAATGGCCAGGTTTTTCGACTCAATGTGTCTACCATTTTGATGAGTCGTCTAATTGGGGAGCTGAGAATATAACTACACAAAAAGGAATTCACTCTTTCCCTATAGTTAGGGTAAGAAGATAAATTACTTGAACAATGAGACGTCTCATCCTTGTCTGAGAGGGGTTCAATCATAGTTAGACTATGACTAATTGTTCATTAGAGGAATTATTGATACCTAAGAAATTAGATGTAACTACAATGGAAAACAGTAATTTGACCCAACTGTATTTACGAGCAATTAGTGAAGGGTCAATGCACTGTTAACTGGTTATATCTAATGGACACAGAAAATATATCTGTAGTGCAAAGAGTGCAACTGTCGGTCTTTAGTAGAGTGACCGACAGTTAATGAATTTTGGTTAATTTTATTAAAGAGTTCAATCAATTGGTCTCGTATCATTGGAGTTTCAATCTACTGGTCCATAAGGTCCACTTCTTAGCTCAATAAGAACTAATAAGAGTCAAATTAATCTTGGTTTAATTTGAATTGTTCAAATTAATTAAAGGAAATTAATTATATAAGATATAATTAAATAATCTATATGGATACATTATAAAACATAATGTATATTGATGCATTATATATAATTTTATGATAGAAATAAATATTTGATTATGATTCAAATATTAATTTTATGAATATGATTCATATGAAACTATATATTACAATTTAATGTGAATATGATTCACATTGAATTTATATAATTTGATGAGAGAAATAAATATTTGAATATGATTCATATAGAAATTATATTTTAAAATTAATATGAATATTATTCCTATTAAATTTATATAGCTAGTGTTTGGGTTGATGTCCCAAATCTCGTTGGGTCTTGTAGTTTGTTATTGTATTGTACAAATATTTTATTTATTTAATAAAGTATGAGATATTTTATTTGACATTTAGTAGATTTAAACCCACAAACCAATAAATTAACATCCAAGGTTATCATCTATAGCTTAAATATATATGTAGAGACATACAAGTGGATCATGTTTAAGTGATAACCTAAATGGTCTGTAGTAGATGGATAAGCTTGGATACCTTATTTTGGTGACACTACGAATACGACCCCTTTTTTAGATGTTATAATTGTTGTAAAGTACTACAAATGATCTGATCCTGATCATTTGTATGGAGACATATGAGTGGGGTATTCTATATAAAGGAGTTTGTATAAGATCGGATCATGACATTACTAGTCTCATTATATAACGGTATTCATAATTGAGACTTACATTTCACTAGGATGACTATAGGTGACATGACCTAAATCCTGAGTGAGTTGTAAACTCCTACCTATGAGGGCAATCCTTTGATTTGTACAAATGAGAGTGGCCAGATCACTAACTCAATAGGCCTACCATTTTGGGGATTCGTCTGATTGGGGAGTTGGGAACACAGCTACATAAGACGAAATTCACTTCTTCCCTAATATTGGGGTAAGTAGATAAATTGCTTCCTTAAGGGCTGATTTCGGGGCTTGAACAATGTGGCCCACACCCTCTCCTGGCTCGAAAGGGGTTGTCATAATTGAACTATGACTTATTGTTCATTAGAGGGATCAGTGGTACTTAAGAAGTTAGATGTAACTACAGGTGCAAAATGATAATTTTGGCTAGTCGTACTTATGAACAATTTGTGAAGGATCATCGCACTTTCGACTGGTTATATCCAATGAACACAGAAATATATCTATAGTGCGAAAAGTACAACTGTCAGTCTTTAGTGAAGTGTCCAAAAGTTAATGAAAAATTTAATTAATTATTCAAATACCATTGAAGCTTCAAGTTACAGGTTTATGAGGTCCCATCTGTAGCTCAACAGGGATTAAATAAGAATCAATTTTGAATTAATTCGAATGGTTTCAAATTAATTGAGAAAATTAATTATATATGATATAATTAATATAATGTATTTGATACATTATAATATAAAGTTTATTTGAGAGAAAATAAATATTTGAATATGATTCAAATATAAATTATGTGAATTAGATTTATATAATTAAATTTAGTATAAATGGAATTTATATTAAATATCATGCATTAATGAGAGAATGAAAGCTATAAATTATATTGTATTTGATACAATATTAAACTATAGGTTATATGTTATATTTGATATAACATAAAGTTTAATATATATTATATGAAAAAATGGTTATCATATAAATATATGTTAAATATTTTATTAAAATAAATTTTCTTTTAATTAATTTTATTTTTGAAAAAATAATTTTGGGAGGTAGTTATAACTCCCTTTCCTTTTTTTATCTCTATAACATGCATGAGTGGGTGTATAGAGGAGTTGTAACCTCCTTCTTCTTCTTGATTTTTATAGAAAGAGTACTCTGTGAAAACTAACAGAAAATCTCTGATAAAATAGTTCTCTGATCACACCCTTTCCTCCTCTCAATTTTTCCTCCCTTCTAAAATACCAAGAGCCCACACAACTCCTTGGATTCTCATCCCAGAGAATACATAGGAAATCTTTGTGGTAATGACCATTAGGATTTCGAGTACGTTGATTTTCGTGATCGATTCTGGGAAAGAGGAAATACGTGAAGATCGGATCTTCTCTTTTCTTCATATCTAATCGCATGTTGTAAATTTTTTTATTTAATATTTGTGTTTGTTTCTATAAAATTTATGATTATGTAAATATTGGAATTTGGGACCCATCCCTGCTTCTGCTCAGGACCTTCACCGGTTTCTTCAATTAGCATCAAAGCGAGGTTTTGACCCAAATTTTTCTAATTTTTCAGAATTAGTTTTACAGATTCGTGGTGGTTTTTAGCATTCTGTATGTTAATGATTGTATGGAATGATGGTTTACAATATTGGATAATTTCGGGATTGGATATAGTCTTTACAATCTTCATTTTTCCAAATTAAATTTGTAAGGGTCCGTGTTTTGGGCATAATTTATTATTATAGAATCTATATTTGATATTTGTTGAGTCATTTGTGGCAATTCTTGTCGAATTCTGGAGAATAAGAGACCAAAATCAGAGGAGAATTGAAGGAGATCGCAACTGTACAGTGGTTTCTGTACACTAGCGTTACAACGTTGCGATTAAGCGAATGGAGTGTTCTATTCGTAGCGTTGCAACACTAGATCACAACATTGCAACGCTGTCAGACAAAAAAACAAACCGGTTTGCGTGCAGTTCGATTCGCAATTCGGTTGGTTCATGTCTAGTTCGATTGGTTCGAGCAATTCTTGGCTAGTTCGGGTGCTAGGCAGTCTGTTTTCTGTGGTTCAAGGCCTGGTTCGCTTGTTTTGAACTGATTGACCATTATGTATGTAATAGATGGTTATTTTTATTAATAGATTGTTTTGAACTGATTGACCATTATGTATGTAATAGATGGTTATTTTTATTAATTAACTTAATATATGTGTTATATTAATTTAGTTGATAATGTAGAAGTCTAATCCCGATCCAATAATTATTTTAAATTCTGCATTTGATGTATGATTTATTTTTAGTTTTATATATGTCATAATGTATGTCATATAATAAAAAATCCCACCATAGATTATGTATTATTCATGCATCATTATTTATATTATAAATGTTATAATATATAGTTGGATGATTTAGTTTTATAGCATGCTAATGCATCTTATAATATAAGTGTTATAGTATATGTTTGTCTGAATTAATAACATAACCATGCCTCATTTATATTATAAGTGTTCTAATATATAGTTGAATGTATGGGTGGATGTATGTTGCGGAATAAATCATTACTTTATTATATAAATGTTATATATAATTAGTAATGAAATGGAATTGCATGAAACATGACACTACCTTATGTAATTTAAAATTATTATAATTTTACTAAGTGTATCAATGAATGCAATTGTATGATTTTAATTTATTTCATTTATTTTATAAAATTTATAATTAAATGAAATTAGAAATTCTTGTATGCAAACCTCAGGCCAAAATCATTTTTAAAAATAGTTTTAAAATACGACTCACATAGACCTAAGATCACATTACTAATAAGATTAGAAATTACATTTAATCTTTTAATCATTTTAATAGGATTAAATTGATACTTAATTAAAAGATAAATGTATTTATAAGGGATATTTTATCTAAGCTTAGTTTTGTCTAGGTTGGGGTATTTAAGTTGACGAAAATATAACACCCCTACTTGAGAACTTACCTAGAAAGGTGAATTAGATAGATTTGCTACAAGTATGCAATGGTTGATTGAAGTTTATTAAAGTGTTTAATAAACATTAATCAAAATTGTTTAATCATCTAAACTAAATAGCATATGAATAGTTTTAGTAATTAGACATGTTTTCAAAAGTTTTTTGAAAATATGTTCAATTTTAAATAAACACATTCATGTGTGTTAAAAGTTAACACATTTATATACTAAACTGAGAGAGTGTAAGGATTAATGGATCCATAATGAAAGATAGATTTTATTCTCCTAAATAGATACGTGTCTTTGGTATTTTAAATGACAGTGACAGGTAATTCTCTAACGGTTAGAGTTAATTTATCATAATTACCTGTCAAAGACCTTGCTTCTCATGCAAGTGTGTCACTAAGATCTTATTAGATAAAGTTATTTGGTCGATGTTGGACTTTCTTTGACTCAGCTGGTCTTATTATTGATAACATAAGTTTGACTTCATAAATGAATCATTAATATGATTGATGAGTACATAAGAATGAATGTATCTTATTCTAATGCGACTTAAGTCTCATTTTCTTTGAAATTCTTAAAAGAAATTCGACTAAAGTTTAAGTCATTTAGGAAATCGTATTGTCACATTATGATTCGATCATAATGATTAGTACATATATTTTTTTTATTATACTAAGCCTAATTGATAGAAATAAGATGAGATCTCAACATCGAGCATTAGGTACAATTTGGATGAAATTGTGCTGAAGCAGAAGAAATAGGCCTTGTTGAACTTTGTACATTTTAAGTCCTTTGTTCAACAAAGTCATAATATTTTAGAATTACTCCGATGCTTGACTTCACTAAGAAATGCAATAGAGATTGCATTGTTTGAATGTTATTTCCTCCAAAATGTTTACAAAAAATTATTGGATTATGGAACTGTTGTAAAACTAGTTTATGACATTTCAGTTTTAGGTAAGTTGTCACGCTTGTGTAAAAAAAAACCTTGATGAAATAAATGTTCAAAAGTATGCCTAGTTGTAGGTAGTCCATGAGGAGTTTGTAAATGACATTTTGAAAATTCCAAAGTAAAATGATCTATTTGTGTGACAAATATTGATTCATTTGGAAAGTTAAAGATTACAGACCTGGAAAAGGGTTGTGCTGTGTTGGTGAATGAGTTTTAAGTAAAACCACATGATAGTTAATAAGTGTTATTAACCATTATTTTTCATTTGAACGTCATTTTCTAATTGTCAAACAGATAAGTCTTCATCGTAGTGGAAGAGTTATGAGATAACTCAACCTTTGCAAAGGCTTACTTGAAGTTTTCATTGTCATACAAGATGACAAGATGAAAACTTATAAACCTTTCAGTAGTGGGAGAGCTATGCAATGACTCCACTTAAGTTATGACTTATTGGAAATCGAAACTATCATGCTAAATGACAAGAGTTGAAGGAAGTTGACAAAGAGAAATCTTGTTGAAGTAATGAATTTGAGATGTAGTAATATACTTAATCTTAGTTAGTTTTGTGATTTTTATTGATGGGGCAACTTCAAAAGATATGATAGATTTAGCAAAAGGGGAGACTTGAAATTGTGGCACTTGAAGATAGAGATTTTCAAAGTAAGACTCGTGGTGTTAGGTGAAAACCAACGCTAGAATTGTTGGGTGAAGATAGACTAGGAATCAATTTTCTAACTAGTTTCTATTGTTGGGAATGTCCTAGAACTCACAGTTCTGTTAAGCATTCTATTTATCAATAATAACGACTTGTTGATTTTGCATCTTATTATGAAAATTCAATAAACATATCCTTGGCTATAGTTTGAATACTGTAACTTTATATAGTGACACAAACAGGATCAAGTTGACAATATATAGCCTAAATGGTCTGATAAGTATATGGATGAAATTAGGTATCTCATCTTGGTAACAATATCAGATGCGGCCCATTCTATAGTTGTTACAAGAAGTTGTAAAGTGTTACAAACGATGTGATCCACAAATCGTTCATGTTGAGACATGTGAGTAGAGGCATCTATGCAATGAGTTTGCATATAGACTGGACCATGAAAATAGTCACTTTTCTTTATAACGACCATTACTGTTAAAACTGACTATTTCATTTATCAAATAACCTAGGTTAACTCGATCTTAATCCTTAGCTAGCTATGAACTTCTGTTTGTTTGGGATTATCCTTTGATTTGCAAATGGTGAGAGTAGTCCAACAGCACTGCTTAATAAGCTTCCTATTTTGGGATAAGACCGGATGAATAGCTGGGAACATAGCCTTGCAAGATGGATCCCACTCCCACCCGATTTAGGATTAGCAGATATATTGTTCTCTTAAGTATTGATTCTAGATCTTGAACAATCGGGGCCCCTCCTTCTCATGATAGAGAAAGGATTTGATTCATAGAGATTATGAATCAAAATTGTCCATTAGAGGATCAGTGGGAACTTAAGGTACAAGTTGTATTCACAGGGGTAAAACGGTTATTTTGATCTAGTTGTGATTACGTACAACCTATGAAGGATCGACTTATTGATTATGGTTATAAAGTGGACATAATATATCTACAGTGAGAAGAGTGCAACTATGGGCTATAGTAGAGTGTCCTATTAGTTAATGAATGGGGGTTTGATCGGATTAATGAGTTTAGCCGATTAATCTTGAATCGTTGGAACCCATTTGTAGGTTCGCGAGGTTCCCTACTAGCTCGTAAACGGTTAGACTTTAGAGTAGCTTGAGAAATTAATTTGAAACATTCAAATTAAAATTAAACGGAATAGGAGAATGTATATTTAAATATGATTTAAATATATGAAGATGGTTTTGTGTAAAATTAATTTAATATTTGATATTAAATTAATTTATGAAATTGATTTTAGAAAATTATTTTTTCAGTTTTAAAATCAAAATGGATTTTGAAATCAAATTTTGGTTTCAAAGAAAAATTGGAAAAAAAGATTACATACACAAATGGATTTTTGAAGTTTTCCATTACCATCTTCTTGATGCTCACACAAAATAAAATTGTTAGACATGGATATTATTGGTCAACCATGCTTCGAGATGCACGAGACTTTATGAGAACATGTGACCAATACCAACGGTATGCACCAATCCCAAGGCAGATACTTGAACCATTAACAAATATTGTAGGTTCTTGGCCTTTTGCACAATGGGAAATAGACCTTATTGGGTCTTCTCTCAATGCAAAGTGCAGTCAAAGTTTTTCGTGGTAGTAGTGGATTATTTTACAAAGTGAGCCAAGGCCAAAAAACTTATAACTATAACAGAAAAAAACGTTACAGACTTTATTTGGAGAAACTGTGTATGTTGATTTTGGATCCCCAATATAATTATTACGAACAATAGAAAATAATTTGGTGATTTAGCATTTAATATATTTTGCTCAGAACTCAATATGACACATCGATGCTCCTTTCCAGCTCATCCCCAAGCAAATGGACAGGTAGAAGCAGTAAATAAATTCATTAAAAAAATTTAAAGACAAAACTTGAAGGATTGAAAGGATTATGGGTGGAAGAACTACCAATCATATTGTGGGCATATCGAACGACAACAAGAACTTTTATAGGAGAAACCTCTTTTTCTCTTTCTTTTGGAGTTGAAGCAGTAATTCTGGTAAAGATTGGAATACCATCACCAAGAGTAGAGAGTTTGATCCTTAAGGAAGAAGAAACTTCAATGAGGTTAAGCTTAGACCTACTGGAGGAGCACTGCGAGACAACACATTTACATGTAGCAGAGTACAAGAATAGGATCGCTAGATACAACACCACAGTAAGTGCAAAGTTTTAAGGAAGGAGATCTAGTATTATGGAAAATGATGCAAAACACCCAAGATCTAAATACAGGGGCGCTTAGGCTAATATGAGAAGAACAGTATCAAGTGGTTGAAATGGTTAGACCCAACATATATACATTGGCAGATCAGAACGGAAAGGCTCTGCCTAACCTGTGGAATGCCGAGCACCTAAAAATTTATTATCGTCAAAGATGTCTACAAGTATAAGTAAAATTGTTATCAGACAAGTTGTTATAAGTAATTTGTCTTATCTTTCAACAATGTCTCAAGGAAAGAATGAGATATTTAAATTAAAAATAGCCTGGAAAAGGGGCTTGCCCAAATCTTGGCCCAAGCTAGCACGTTCTGCCCCAATTAAGGATAGGATTGAGCCTAAAAAAGTTTCTAACTTGCATCCTGGGCTAAAAAGAAAAAAAAAACACGTTCGGCCTCTGCCTCGATGAAAGAAACCCCTAGAAGAATGAAAAGCGGAATCTACATGGTTAACATAGACAAACAAAGAAACACTTGAGATATGAAAATACAGGTAAAATTGGCATAAGAAAGAACTTAAATTAATCAGCAACAACCGGATGAAGGAAGAGCTACATGATTTCAATCAAGAAAAACAATGGTTAGTCTTGGCCCAAGGGTCGACCAGAGAAAGCCTAGAAATAAAATTCACAAAGGGTTTCACACAGGGGGCTTCAAGATGGCTGCATCAGACAATGAAAATCGAGTGAACGAAGAGCTACATAACGGATTGAGACAAGAAGCGATAACAAGTCAGAAAAAGCAATGGGAAAGAGATGACAGGTAGCAAGCTACGACAAAAAAAAAAAAAAAAAAAAAGGATTTCCAGGAAGTCAGAATTTAACTGGGTAGTATTCCACGCCCTCTTGATTTAGGGACCATTTAGGATCAGTAGAGCAATAACCTGTTATCGAGACCGATCCTAAAGGTGGGCATGGCACGATTTAGCGCATAACTTCGTCATGAGATAGAGAAGTGCATTGGAAAATCAGTTGGATCTCAAAAGGGTTTGGCTTGTTAAGCCCAATAGCCCCTAGTAAGTTTGAATTAAGTTTTGCGACGGGGTGACATGGAGCTTGAAAGGAAGATTGTACTCCAAAGATAAGTTTCGAGAATTAAAATCTAGGACAAAATGCTCGAAAAACCACGAATCCTAACTTGGGAGTGGGGGCTAATGTTGTGGGTGGATTCTGGAATCAAGGGTAAAATAGTCTACGAACAACCAATGGAGGATAAAAGAGCAATCCCAAAAGAGAGATGAGTTGGTCAATGATCCCATCAATAATGACCTAGGAACAATGAGACCAACATAAACTTAGCCAAAAAGGGATGAAACCCTAAAATTCTATAAGGTTGGTCGGCCTTGGCCCAAAGGGAATCCAAAACTATAAACCCAGTTGAAAACCCTAGTCAGATAAGGAAGAGGAGAAGGATCAAAGCCTATAAATAAGGCAAAGAAGAATGTAAATGGACAAGTAAGCTCTCAAACCAGTATCAAATACTCTCTTCTCATTCCGAACTTCTGACTTAAGCATCAGAGTAACTGTGGCTTACACCACATCGATGTCCAGGTTTCTCCTTGCTTGCAAATTCTCTTATATATATATATATGTGTGTGTGTGTGTATGTATGTATGTATGTATGTATGTTTAATGATTATGCAACGTCTCAGAAAACTCTGATAAGACCTTGGCAACCTAGATATGTCACTTTATATTTTAGCTCAAACCAAGAAAGTACCCTTTGAAGTTCTCTTATGATTGAGCCATTGACAAAGAAGGTGTACATTGTTTATAGATTTAAGTAGTAACTATTCATACTTTTAAACATTTGTTAACTATTGACATATATTTTCGAGGTCTCTCTCATCCAGATTCATTCATATACTCCTCTACTTTGGTGTCAGAGTTTATGTTGACGTGGAAAACTCACACTCGTCCTTCTTCTTTATAGTTAGAGTAAGAAGATAAATTGCTCCCTTAAGGGCTAATTTTGAGGCTTGAATAATGAGGCGCCTAACACTCTCCTGGCCCGAGAGGGGTTCAGTCATAGTTGGACTATGACTATTTATTCATTAGAGGGATCAGTGGTACTTAAGGAGTTAGATGTAACTATAAGGGTAAAAAGGTAATTTGACCTATCTGTACTTACGAGCAATTTGTGAAGGGTCAATGCACTGTTGATTGGTTATGTCTAGTGGACACAGAAATATATTTATAGTTCGAAGAGTTTAGTTGTCATTCTTTAGTGGAGTGACCGATTTTAATGAATGTTAATTAATTTGATTAAAAGACTTTAATCATTTAATCTTATATCATTGGAGCTTCAATCTATAGCTTCATAAAATCCTCTTGTTAGCTCAATGAGGACTGATGGAATCAAAGTAATTTTGGTTTAATTTGAATTGTTTAAATTAATTAAAGGAAATTTGTTGTTTAATTTATCTCATGCATCTTACATATAAAGTAGTTGTTTAATGTTCGATGTGGTGGCTAACGATGGAATGGCAATGTACTAGTCTACAATGATGTTGATATGTCTATATAAAATGTTTCCTAAGACACCTCAAATGTTGAGGGGATATCAATTTTACATCAGACTTCGTTAACATTTAATATACAATTGGTTGGTTTAATCGAGGAATAATGCTTCAGTGTATATAGTTTAAGATTTGATTTTTTACGAGTTACACCATTTCATATTGGATTTAGAGAAATCCATGTTTTACCTTAGATGGTATCTATTGGATTGAAAAGCAGTATTTTGCTTGTGAAGCAATAATTTGCCTATGTCCAATGTGTCTTGAGATATTTGAAAATTGTTTCAGATGTAACTTAATCTATTCACTTTATGTGATAATGTGATTCAAGGATTAGGTTGGAAACCATATGTAAGCACCTAATGGAAGGAATAATATGGAATGTGGGTACATCTCGTTGGTGAACAGATGGTTTCATTGACATAACTGTTTGTATTACATAAAAGGATTCTCTAGGCTAAAGTGTAAGAGGATCTCCTAGACTATCTAGGACTACGAGACATGTCTCTAGTATGCTAGGGCAAGTAGGAGAGCATGTAGGATATAGTATCTGCCCTAGGATACATGTTTTACCAGCTCATATTTTCCTAGTTTTAGTGCAAGTAGGAGATTGTTGGGGTGTATTTCCTAAAGCCTCGTAGTTATATGTTAGTTGAATCAATGGTTGATTAGTTCTATGAAACTTATGCAATAATGCATTAAACTGAGATCCAATTTTATTTGTTGTAACTTAAACATGTATGTGGTACACATAGATCATGTTTAAGTGATAACCGAAATAGTCTGTAGTAATATGGGTAAGATTGGGTGCCTTATCTTGGTAACACTACTGATACAACCCACTTTGTAATTGTTACAATTGTTGTAAGACACTACAAATGATCTAATCCTGATAATTCTTGTGGAGACGTGAGCGGGGGTATCTTATACAAAAAAAGTTTGTATAAAGACTGGACCATGAAATGTTTAGTCTCTATTTATAACACCGTTACTAGAGGAGACTCACTTTTCATTGTGATGATTATAGGTGACTTGATCTTAATCTTAAGTGAGTTGTGAACTCCTACCTATAAAGACAGTCATTTGATTTGTATGGGTGAGAGTGGTTAGATTCGCCGACTCAATAAGCCTACCATTGTATGGATTTGTCTAATTGGGGAGTTGGGAACATAGCTACACAAAAAGAAATTCACTTCTACCTTATAGTTAAGGTAAGAAGATAAATTGCTCCCTTAAGGGCTAATTTCAAGTCTTGAATAATAAGGTGCCTAACCCTCTCCTAGCCCGAGAGGGGTTCGATCATAGTTGGACTATGACTATTTGTTCATTAGAGAGATCAGTGGTACTTAAGAAGTTAGATGTAACTATAGGGGTAAAACGGTAATTTGACCTATCTGTACTTACGAGCAATTTGTGAAGAGTCAACGCACTGTTGATTAGCTATATCCAGTGAACACAGAAATATATCTATAGTCTGAAGAGTTTAGCTGTCAGTCTTTACTGGAGTGACCGACAGTTAATGAATGTTGATTAATTTAATTAAAAGAGTTTAATCGTTTAATTTTGTATCATTGGAACTTCAATCTATAGGTCCATGAAGTCCCCTTGTTAGCTTAATGAGGACTGATGGAATAAAAGTAATTTTGGTTTAATTTGAATTGTTTAAAGAGAATTGATTGTATAAGATACAATTAAATAATGTTTATTGATATAAAATATAATTTTATGAGAGAAATAAATATTTGAATATGAATCAAATATTAGGTGTACGAATATGATTCATATAAAATCTATATGTTAAAATTTAATGTGAATATGATTCATATAGAATTTATATAGTTTTATGAGAAAATAAATATTTGAATATGATTCATACAAAATATATATGTTAAAATTTAATGTGAATATGATTCATATTAAATTTATATAGTTTTATGAGAGAAATAAATATTTAAATATGATTCAAATATTAATTATGTGAATATGATTCACATAGAAATATATGTTAAAATTAATATGAATGAGTTTCATATTAAATTTATATGGTTTGTTGAGAGGGGTTGTTATTTGAATGTGATTCAAATGTTAAATTATATAAATGTGATTTATATAAAAACTATAGGTTATATTATATGTGATATAATATAAACTGTAGGTTATATGTTATATGTGATATAACATATAGTTTAATATTTATATATATTAAGTTAGTTAATATATATTATTATTTTATTAAAATTAAAATTTTAAATTTTAAATTTAATTTTGTTTTAAAAAGGAGGGAGTTATAATTCCCGCAATCTTCAAATCTCTCATTCTCATGTAAAAAATGGGAGGAAAAGAGGAACTGCTTCTTCTCCCTCCTCTCCTTCTTTCTTTGTTTTGTAAAAACATTTTCTTAGAATAATCTTTTAATTCTCTTCTTCTTCCCTCATGCCAAATTTAAGTGTAAGCCCACATCTTTGCACGATTCTTGTCCCTGAGAATCATGGGGAATACCCCTTGGTGGTGTCTGTTCTTGTTCGTTGAGTACGTGGATATCGAGCTCATGAGATTGGGAGAAGACGACTCGAATTGGAGAGGAACGAGAAGAATTAGACTTCAAAGTGAGTTATTTTTTAATCTCTTCCTCTTTAATTGCACAATAGAAGACTGCTTAATATGTTTTGTTTATACTGTGTTTCCGTCCTCTAATTATTGTTCTGTAAAATCAAAATTGGGACACGGTATTTTCCACTACAAGTATTCACCTACTCCTTCGACATAAATATTTTGTAGTTCATAAGAGTGCAAGTACGAATCTTTGGTGGAATGCCCCATAGTTAATGAAAGTTGATTAATTTTATTAAGAGTTTAATTAATTAATCTCGTATTATTGGAGCTTATAATTGTAGGTTCATTAGGTCCCTCTACTAACTCACAACGAGGATATTAACTTTTGAAATATTTTGAAAATGTTCAAATTAATTAAGGGAATTAATATTAATCGTATATGATACAAATAAAATAATGTATAAGATACATTATAATATAAAGTTAATTTTGAATTAGATTCAAAATTAAACTTTATAATATGAGAGTATTAATATTTGAATAAAATTCTAATATTAAATTAATATGAATTAGATTCATATTAATACTATAAGTTATAACTAATTTGAATGAGATTTATATTAAAACTATATGTTAGGAGAGAATAAGTATATTAGAATATGATTCATATATATACATTATAATTAATTAAATTAGATCTAATTAATTAATATTTAATTACTTAATTAATTATATTTAATTACTTATTAATTATGAATTAGATTAATTAATTAATATTTAACTTAACTTAATTAATTAATTGAATTAGATCTAATTAATTAATAATAATTATATTAAATAAATTATTGAATTAGATATAATTTAATATTTTTATTAAATAACTTTCCTTGCAGTTGCAGAGGAGTGGAAGGATTACAATAAAAAAATTTCCATGGGGTCGGGTCCCGACTCGATCGGGGTGGGAAATCCCTGGTTTGATCGAGTACGGGGTCAACCGAGGATTTTAAATCGGGTCCATCGAGGACGGCGTGGGGACAGGAGGGGATCCCGCCTCGTCTTTGACCTTGACCAATCCCCGCCCCCACCCTAATTTTTAAAAATTGTATATATATATATATAAGAGGGGATTTTTTCCTGCGGGGATTCCCCAATCCCCAAACGGGAATGGGGCGGGGACGAGGATTAAAAATCTCCACGAGGATGGGGATGAGGAGTTTCATCCGCCCACTCTGGCCCCATTGCCATTCCTAGAAGGAGTTACAAACTCCCCTCACCTAACATTAAGGGATTAAATCCCAATTTTGAAACTAGGTTTTTTTCCACAGAACGATTACTTCCACTCAAATTCTCTCAAATCTCTCTAAAAAAAAGTTCTCTGTAGAGTTGGTTTTCCTTTCCTCACTTTCACAAAGAAAAGTTCCTACAAACCTCCTTGTCCAAAGAAAATAGCAGAGAATGCAAAGTAGTGGTGTCTTATTTGTGGTGTTATGTTCGTGTTGTGAAATTCATCAAGACAGGGAGAAGTTCAAAAGATTGTTCTTTAAAAGTTAATTTGCTTTTCCACAACATGTTTAATCTATATATATATTTTTTAATTCTGGAAAAAAAAATTTCTCCCAAATTCAAAGACAAAACCGTTAAAACGCTTTCGCATTGTCATTCCGGCAATGTTAGAGTGTTTATGGCGCTCGAGGCTAGAAGTGCTAGGTCATGTCTAGCTCGATTATTTTTATATTGTATATATTCTCCGACTCAGCTAGTCGGTCCAGAATCTGATGTTATGACTTTTTTCTTTTAGGATGCACGTTTGTCACCTTCTAGTTTTCCTTGTTCTTAGGCTTGTCTGTGGACTTTGAACTTTACCTGGGACAACCTCTATATCCTCATAAATGTGAAGTTATAGAGTAAAGTTCAAAAGTGAAATCATATAGATTTAGACTCGAATGGTATCATATGCATTATTGTCATAATGATATTAAAAGTTGTATTGTGCTGAGATTTTGAACCATTCAAAGGGGCAAATATTCTTTATGCTTTTAGACCAGACTCTTTTGAGAAATATTCAAATGATAACCATATATTAGGTTATTATCCCTTTTTTATAATGTGTTATACTAGCAGCCCTTTGTCATGTTGTTCAATGTACTTAGTACTCCAAATTTCTCCCTCACTTTCTTACACAATAAAATCCAAAATGTGCTTGCTCTCTTCTTCTATAATCCTTTAATTAACTTAATCCAACCATCATTTTCTCCTTTTTTTTTTAGCTGCAATTTTATTTTTATTTTTTTAAAAAAAAACCATTCTGGGTTTTTGGTGAGAGATTCTTTAATTTGTGTTTTTCCTTATTATGGAGCCATCCTAAAAAAATGTTCACAAAATGGGGCAGCTGTAGTTTGTAAAGTGATTGAAAAGCATACAAAAAGGCATTAATGTTAAATGGATATGGGATTAATCAATTAATAACATCTATATGAACCTTCCATTATCAAATGTGGAAGACATTATGTTAAAATTAATTATAAATATACATAAGATCACTCAATCAATTATTGCAAATATGGGGTAAGTTTCTATTGGAGATTTGAAAAAAAAGAAAGATTTTGGAATTGAAAATAAGTGTAGCAAATTGAAATCCAAGAATATGGGGGTGTTTGTACAAATGGCTCAATAATATCAATTACATAATCTTTTTTGAGAAAAAGAAGAAGGGTGTGGCCTTCCAACTTTTTTCACCATTCGAAATCTTATTTATTTATTTAATTTGAGCTAATGAGGTTTGTTTGACCCTTTGGGATTCCAAAAGCCTTCTAAGATTTTGGTTTGAGGAAGACACATGAAATAAGAAGTCAAATAATATGTTATTATGGTTTATTGTGTCTCTTATTCATCAACAATACCCCTAACTACTCTTGTTCTTAATTTCATGTGCACCTAACAAAACATATGTAAATGTGTGTATTAAAAAATTATTAATTTTCTTTTGGGTTTCAATGGTTACTAGAGGAGATCCATTGAAATTAGATAACCAAAATTATTATTAAAGATTGGTTTCATTTTGGTAACCAAAATTACATATTTTTCTTAACATACCTGATTTATTTTTAAAAAATGAAAAATAGGTCTCTATGACTTTAATTTTTTAAAACAATTATTTTAATGATATCTTTCAAATAAAATAAATGATAATAGTGATCTTAATCTTCTATATAATTATAAATAATATCACGTACATAGGCACATACTCCTAATTCCTAGACATGTCAATTTTCATAAAGATTTTCTTTTTGACACAATTTCAAAGTTTAAATAGACTGTATGGATCACAAATAGCATAGTTTAAAGATGCACATGACAATTTTGAGAATCTAAAAATATAATTGGAACCTACATCAAAGTTTAGGGATATCTTTTATAACTTAAACAACTAAATAACAAAAGTGATAGTAAATACATGTATCTTTTTAAAATAGTTAAAAAAAACAAACACGTAATTTAAGTAAGACAGTATATTGATGAATGTCATTTTTTAGAAAAAAATCTCAAGATGTTTATATTAGGTTAAATTTTAAGTTTGGTTCCAAAATTTTTAAGTTTATATCTATTTAGTCTTTGAACTTTAGAAATTATGTTTAATTCAACTTTGAACATTTAACTTTGTATCTATTTGGTCCCTAAACTAATTCTAAAAGTGTCCTATAAATCTTTAAAATTTTTTTTTGTGTCCAACATGTTCTTGAATTTTCAATTTTGTATCTAATAGATCATCGACCTATTTGAAATTTTTTTACAACGAACCTATACTTAAGACTTGAATTGAAAGTATAGAATTATATTAGACATAAAATTCATTTTTATATCTAAAATTTTGAGGCATTTCTAGTATATTGAAATCTATAGTTATTTTACCATTTCTTTACATTCGTTTTTATCTTTTTCTCGAGAAAGCATTTGAAATCTTAGCCAAATTTAAAAGCAAAAACAAAATTTTAAAAATTATGACCCGTTGGATAACCATTTAGTAGTTTTTATTTTAAATTTTGAAAATTATACTTATTTACTCCCAATAATTTCTTATTCATAGTTTTCAAATTTCCTATAACATTTGGATTCTTAGCTAATTTCCGAGAACAAAAACATGATTTTGATTTTGAAAACAATCCTAACACATGTAAACAACAAAACATAGAAACTAATAAGTGAAAGTAGTGTTTATAGACTTAATTGTCAAATATAAAAACTCAAAAACCAAATAGTTACTAAACATGGTCTACATTTTAAAGTTTTCATTTCAATTTTTTTTTTAAAAAAAAAATAGATAACAATGAAACTCATGAGACAAAACCATTCGTAGAAGTAGTATTTATATAATTTTAAAAAATTTAAAAAGAAAAAACGAAATGATGTTACGAAATAAAGTTTGTGATCTAGAAATCTCCCATATTTAGGTTCCAACCAATAATGAAGCTACTATATGTATCTTTATCAACTAAATCCCATGAATATGCAGTTTGATTATTTAACTTATGACATCAAAAAAAGATATTTTATTTACTCATCTAAACATTATTCAACCTACCATACTTCTCCAGCTAAATATTATATAAAATAAAATCTGATACACTTGAATCTGCCATAGAGACATTAATTAACCTAACTGTATATGGTTTTGCTGTAAAGTTGATGGAGATGACTGTGAAAAGGAAACTTATCTAATTTAATTACATTAAAACATTATAATACAGTATAGGCTCTTCATTTTGACTGTTTATTAAAGTCAAATACTATTTATTATTCTCTCTCACACTTATCCCAAATCTTAATATTTTAAATGTAATATCAACTTTACGATAATTGACATAATCTTATTTTTAGTAGTCACAATTTTAACCGACACTAACTATTAAGATGTACACCACATGTATGATTGTCCAAGTCAAATAAAAAAGTGTACAGATTTAGGACATATTTATTGGATTTTATATTTTAAAAACAAATCAATATCTATTCATACCCCATTTGAAATTTAATTGATGTTCTTAAACCATTAAATTATAAAACAACGAAACTGTCTCTTTTTTTTTTTTTTTTTCCAAAAGGGAAAAACAAAAATGAAATGAATAATAAACAAAATTTCAAAAAAAAGATTATCATATTAGTGGATAATGCATTATATTTAAAACTAAAGCCATATAATTTATCATGCAAAAAATTAAAAGGAGATCAATAGGTTGTTAGCCTATTTACATTTCAGCCCACAAGAATACATTTGTGACAAAAAATTTTAATTTAAAATTAAAAGAAATTTAAAATCCCATGCCCTAGAATGTAGCAATTTAAGGGGAAAAAATTATTTAATAAAACCGTCACAATGCAGCTACCTCTAATAATTGAATATGGACTCAAAATTCATGTATATCTATATATAAACTTGAAAAATCGTCAATTAGATTGTAACGATATTTTGATAATTTTTTTAATTTAGAAAGAAGAGATGTATTTTAAGTGACCAATGGGAAAAAAAAAAAAAGAGATGGGAAAATTTGAGACCCACTAAGCAATACAATTGCAGCTTTATGTGGATAATAAAATAAAAATGTAGATAGTGGAATACAACAATTGATTGAGCATACACAAAACAGTGGGTTACCCCTCAATTTCTAAATTAATCCTATTCTGAAAATTAAATTAAAGTTTAAACCAAACAAAGGTTAAGTAAGAGGAGTAGTGGAGAATGCATTATATTTTTCATTGGTTACTCTTAAAGTAGATTTCAAATGGAATTGTGACAAAGAAAGAAAATTCTCCTCTACCTTTATTTGCAATCCCTCTCTTTTTTATTTGTTAATTAAACTATTTTCATACACCAACAAATAACTTATTTGCAAGCCCTTCATTAAATATATATATATATTTCATACCTATTGCATAAAATGAAATTTTTAGGTCAAAATTTATATTCTTAGAGTAGGTATCCATTTTCAACTTCTACTTCTTTAGTCTTTCTCTATACCATATCCCTTATATTTTTTAATTCAGATCTATTTGGCTTAGTATATTATTTTTAAAAATGAGTCATTTTAGAAAAAGTTTTAAAATAGCTTTTAAAATATATTTTTAATAATTTTTATCAACAGAGTTTAAATGATAATAATTTTTTTTAAAAAAATATTTTCTTCACAAGTCAATATAAATATGTCCTTATATTTCAATAGCAACACACAAACTAAATTATTATCTCAAAACATTTCAAATATCACATTATCATTTGACCTTGTTGGGGTAACAATTTCATTTTTTTTTTAATTTTTCAATTATGATTTTCATTTAATTTCTTAAACAAACACACAAACATTAGTTTTTTAAAATTGTTTTATTTATTTTAATTTTCAAATTTAAGCTTGGTTTTTTTTAAATATTAGTCTAAAATCAATAACAAAACATAAAAATTTGTAGGACGTAGAAGAAATGTTTATAAACTTAATTTTTAAAAAACAAAACACTCAAGTTCTATTTGGTAATCATTTCATTTTTTGTCTTTAGCTTTTTAAAATTAAGCCTATTTCCTTAGATTTTCTTACAATGTTTTGCATCTTTTTTCTTGAGTATAAGAGTTGGATTCTTAGAGAGATTCTAAAAACAAAAACAAGTTTTTATAAAAACTATTTTTTTAGTTTTCAAGATTTAACTTGGTTTTTGAAAATATGGGTAAAATGTAAATAAAAAAGTAAGAAATTTAAAGGTGAAACGGGTGTTTGTAGGTTTAGTTTTTTTTTTTTTTTTAAAAAAAAAATAGTTATCAAACAGACCTTTCACCTAAAATTTTTGTTGCTATTTTATTACTTTTTACCATTGTTTTAGAAAATCCAAGCAAAGTTTTGAGAAGTAAAAGAATAGTTTCTAAGAACATATTTTTTTTGTTTTTAGAATTTGACTAAGAATTTCTTTTACTAAAAAAAGATCCAAACCACTATACGAACTTAAAAGAAAATACATTTAATTTTTAAAAGTTAAATGATTATCCAACGAAATCTTAATTTTATGAATGAAGTTCAGAACTAAATAGTTAGTAGTATACATCACTTCATCTCTCATGACCAAAAGAAATAGTTTAGTGTGTTGGTGACAAATGTTTGAGTCGCTTTGCCAAGAAAAAAAAAAAAAAAGTTATGAAGATGGAGAGGCAAGTTGAGAGAATACAATTGAAAGATTGTTGGTTGTGATTCATATTGAGTCTATTCAACAACAAATTGGGCATAAACAGTGGATCTGAATGATTCCCCAATTGCATGCATTTGTACTCTAAGATTCTCATCCACTTTCACCCCAAAACCCACACCTTTGTTTGTTTGTGTTTTTTGGGCAGTTTTTCCCCTACTAATCCTCTAAACCCATTCATTATTTAAGGTACCCCTTCGTTTTAAGGGCTACTTTGCAACAACTTGCTACCCCCATTTTCTTTTTAATTATACTAATCTACACACACATCTCGATAAAGTTTCATTACATAAATTGTTTTGACTCCTTACCTGCAATATATTTGGTATATATGTCCTTGTACTTTTGACTACCAACAAAATGCCTAAATTATGCTTCAATTGTTTCCAAATTCTCTCCTTAATTGTTTATATATTTCAACTAGAGTGATAATCGGTTCGATTTTGTCAATTTTAAAGTCAATCAAGAATTAAACGAAACCAATCAATTTTTTTTTTTTTTTTTTTTAAAAAAATCTCAAATGAATGGTTAATTTTTGCTATTTTCAAATGAAAGTTGGATCGTTTTTTAGATGGAAATTAAACATTTTTGTTTTTGTTGTTTGTTAACACTTTTCTAAATATAACAAACATTGTTACTCCATAATAATTGATTTTTTTCTAAACAACAAATATACATGCACCATAATAATTAAAATACTAAATAATACCTAATGTTAGAGTTTATTTTTAACAATATAAATATAACCTTGATTTGGTTCGATTTTGATTATTTTTTTTCCAATAAAAAACTGATTCGAACCAATACTTTTTGTTCTCTCCGAATACAAATCAAGATGTCTAATTTTATACTAAACCAATAAATCAATGTGAATCGATTTGATTATTATTTTTTTTGGTTGCATTCCTAATTGAGTGGCTATAGTTTCCTTGGTAGGAGAATGAAAAATCCAATTCTCAAATTGAGTTTTATGATATTAGAGAATTGGGGGTGTGGTAGCATTTATACTCTTGAGATCTCCAAACCAAAAGAAGGGCATGAAATTAATTAGGTGCACTTTCAAAGCATAATCTATAGTTCATAGAAAATGAAACCCATTTGAATAGAAACAAAAAACAATAGAAAAGAAAAAAGTGATGTGTGTTTGGAGTGTTAGTGGGTGAACACAAAAAGAAAGCATTGATCCAACGTCATCCACACTCACATCCAAAAAGTTATGTGGATAAATTAGATCCACATTTCTTACCAACACACCATATACACACCTTCTCCATTGTGCATAATCTCATTTCCACTTTTTTTTTTCTTTATTATAAAAACTCCAAACAAAAACAAAATATCGTGAGGTCTCGTCATCTTTCTAATATGAGATTTTCAGCATGCCTCTTAAGATGCTATCTCGGTCTTTGGATTCATTATTCTTGGGTCCGATTTTATTATTATTAAATGTCTGTTTGAACTTCACGAGCTTTGATGTCATATTAGGTAAGCATGAAGTGGAACACCATGTTTATCTTACATGGTATTAGATCAAGAGATCTTGTGTTTCATTTGTTGTTCTTCAATAAATTTTCAAGCCACGAGTGAGGGGAGTACTAGAGTATTCATTACGATAATATTAAATGTTATGGGTGAATTTGGATATGAAGAAATAGACAAAAGGTCAGGAAAATACTAGAAAAGATAAATCTAAGATAAAGATAAAATAGACTTGGGATCAAATAAAATGCAGGTGATTTGATCAAATTAAATCCTGACTTGTATAGGATAAGTAAAAATCTATCTCATCCAAATCCCGAGAGGAAAAGATAAACTCTAGGTTATCCTTCTTATAAATAAATCAGTATAAGTCCATATAAGATACCTTAGTATAACTTAAACTTCATTTGAAACTTAAACTCTTGACTTCTTCTTTATTCTAGAGCTCTCATGTTTGATTTTGGCATATATCAGAGTTATTTCTCTTTGTGTTTTCTCTTATACTACCTACGTCAACCTAAACTTCTGAAAATTCGTTCGGTGATTTAGTGTTAAGGTATAAAAACAAGTTCCAAGTAGTCTCTCTCTCACATCCCACCAAACCCAAAAACATGTTCTATTTTAATTCGTTATAAAACGTTTTTCTAATGTTCAAATTAATATTTCATTAAGTTGTAAGTTATTTCTTTTAAGCAAAAGTTGTAAGTTAAATAATTAAATACTTTCCAAATTGTTTAATTATTGTACTTGTGTAGATTCCATGTTATCAAGATGTAC
This sequence comes from Benincasa hispida, assembly GCF_009727055.1. Taxonomy (NCBI): domain Eukaryota; kingdom Viridiplantae; phylum Streptophyta; class Magnoliopsida; order Cucurbitales; family Cucurbitaceae; genus Benincasa; species Benincasa hispida. The sequence goes on from NC_052349.1 coordinate 13,163,475, forward strand.
TCATGTTTATACCATAATTAATTAATAAATATATTTAGACATTCTCTTTTTCTTTTTCTTTTTCTTTAAGAAATCAAAGCTATATATTAATAATTGTTGCAAAAACCTTAAGTTGTTTAAAATACAAGCTAGGCTATGGTTTAGTTTATCTTAAGGGATGTCCATTTGAGATGTAATCTTATAATAAATCCTATAATCATCCTATTTTTCTCCACATTGTAATCCACATTGATATTTTTATATATATATTTCTTGCGATATGTATAATCAACCTATACTTTATTTACAAAATGAGGATGTACCTAAAAAATTTTATGAAAATTTTTATTATAATATTAGTTTGCTTAGAGTTAATTTTTGGATGAATGGGAAAAGATACCTTTTAGTTATTAAAATGTACAAGCTTATTATCCATTGATTATTACGTCATGAGTTAATTATTTTATTGATTTATGCGCTTCCGATGATTACTTAATTGTTATATTATTTTAGGTAAAGTGCGCATATTGTCGTCAAAATGTTCATGATTATCATCGAAAGTAATCTAAATTTATAATGTAAAATAATCTTCACAACAATTAAATTGTAACAATTTGATTCTTGTACGTTCAATAATTAATTTAGTTTATGAACTTTAGTGTATAACAATTAATCCTTATATTTTCAAATTCATGATAATTTAATCCTTAACGTAAATAAGTTTATCAAAATTAGATGTTCATTTTTATTATTTTATGATGTAGATTTTTTATTTTATAAAAATATTGAGTATCTAATTAGTTTATCGGTTTATTTATGCAATAAATCTCATTAAATCTTAACATTAATTTCTACCATAGGGATTAAATTGTTACAAATTTTAAAGTACAAGAGAACTAAATTATTATATAATAAAGTTCATTGAATAAATTGTTCAGAATTAAAAGTTCAAGAATTTAATCGTTATAAACTAAAGTTTAGGGACTAAATTGTTGTTTTGATGAAAATTTAGAGAGTAAAAGTGATTTTTAATCTTTACATTATAAATTTAGTTGGTTTTATTTCTACAAATTCAATTTTAAATATAATAGATGAATTAAATTTTAAATATTTTGATTTTTCTAAAAATATATTAGGCACAAAATCCAAATTTTAAAGATTTATTACAGCTTTAAAAATTCTAGAATTTAGCCAGACACGCTTCAAAATTACGAAATCAAACTTATAATTTATTCTATAAAATATGATGCAATGTAAAGTAAAAAATTAAAGGTTTTCATTTTTTTTTATCTCCTTTAAAAAGAAAAAAAAATTAAAAAGCTTGCATTTTAAATTTAAATTAGTCGATAAAATTTCCTGCATTGCTGCAACTTGTAATTTATCTTAAGGAGAGCATTTCCTCTAATTTTATGTATTTTTTATTTTTCAAAAAATATCATTTCTTTCGAATACTCGTAGTCCAAATTTTTTTTTTTTTTTTTTTTTGTTGTTTTTGGGTTAGGAAAAATATTACGTACTTTCAAGTATATTGAGAATGATAGGATATTCTTCACTTTTAACGTAAATTCTCATGACTTTATTTTCTATTTCATTTTCTCGAAAATAGTTATTCTCCTTACTAAACTTAGGTGAAATTAATTAGAATTTTTTAAAAAAAGGAAAAGATTACATAAATTATTAGAAAGATTAAAAATTCGAACAGGTTATGCATCATAATCAAAATCTCCTCTAAATGGTAATAATTTTTTTTTTTTAGTTTATTTATTTGGTAATAGATATATATGACTAAAAGAAAAGATGAAGAGAATATATGGTAAGGAATTTGCATGATAAACTTTGACGATTACCCTTCTCAATTTATTAATGTTGTACTTTACTTTGAGTCTATACAACCTAAACGTAGGGAAATGTCAAAAAGTTTTTATTTTTATTTTTTTATAATATATTCTTATTCTCGGTTATTATTCTGTTTTGAAATATTAAGTCTATTTAAAAGATACGATCATCGAAACGATTTACGTATCTTTTCACGTAGACAATCTTCAATTATGCTGTCTGAAGGAATTATTTTATAAAAGTATTATATATCATATTGATGGTACTACAATTAATCAGAAAAAATAAATTAAAAAAATTATACCAATTAATTTTAAGTACATACTAAATTTTCATTTCAATTTTTAAATTAAGTTATATATTTTTTGTATAATAATTAGATGATCTTTTAAACATGAAAAATACATGCAAGTATTTAGTTTTTTTTTCTCTGTTATGAAATGTAATTGAATATGAAAAAGAAATATAATCGAATATAGATAATGTCAAGTTTTATATAATCAGCTTTCGACAATTATTTTGTTTTGTTTCATTGTTTCAAGTTTTAAAAACATAATTGCCAACTTTTTAAAGAACACCCAGATTAATTTAACTCAATTAATTTTTATTTGGTATTGTATATATTATTTTAACTTTAAAATTATATAAAAAAATAATTTATACGGCATTAAAGTTTTAAATTATATATAAAAAAACAATAATTCTCAACTATTTCTTTTTTTCAATTAAAGACGAAAGTTAAATTATGTAATTGAATCAATCAATATATAAAAGAGTACATCACCAACTCATTGATATTATTATGATTTCAGTATAATCTTAAAGTTATCTAAAGTTTTTTTTTTTTAAAAAAAAAAAAATATCTAAACTTTTTTCAAGATATAAGAATATCTCCAGCAACTATTTTTTAACAAAAGAATGTAAAATAAATCATAATATCTATAACTATTCATATTTCCCAAAAATATCTAGACTAAACAACTCACCTTTAATATTGTTTTTATTGTTTTTTTTTTTGTTAAGTTTGTACTTATATTAAATAGGTTAGGTTGTACATATGTTTTAAACTTTTCTCCAAACACATTTCTTAGAAGAAAAAAGAATTTTAAAACATAGGGACAAATTATGTATGTTATTAATGATTAGGGTAAATATCAATTTACACGCCGAAGTTTTGGGTGTTGTATCAATTAAAATCCTAAACTATTGGATCAATTTAAACTCTAAACTTTGGAGATTATATCAATTTAAACCTCAAACTAATAATTGTATCAATTTAAACCTTGAACTTTCATAATTGTATCAACTTACACCCTCTATTATGTTTTATTTGATACACTTATGAATATTTAGGGTTTAAATTTACATATTTATGAAAATTTAGAATTTAAATTCTTACACTTATGAAAGTTCAAGATTTAAATTGATATAATTCTCAAAGTTTATAGGTGTAAATGGATATTAGTCCTAATAATTAAATAAGATTTTTATTAATAAAAATAATATGTGGAGTGGGAGAATCGAATATCTAACCAGAACTATTTTAATTGAATTAGGGCTTGTTTTGATCTTTAAAAAAATATATTTATCAGCGTAAGTATTTATGGTGAAAAGAGAAATAGAAAACTGAAACTTAAAAAAATAATGTTTAATGCTTACAATAAAATAAATATTAAATATTAAATGTACGTGCTCGACATTTTTCTTTAAGATAAGAAGTGAGAAAAAATTGTTTAAATAAAATAAGTAAATAGTTTAAAAAAGATTCTTCATCTAAGCCACTTCATAAAATAGTTCCTAAAGTGAGATTAGTTTAACATAATTGACATGATTTTTTATTTAACATAATTGATATGATTTTTTATTTAAAAGTTGAAGGTTAGATCCTCCATCCTTATGATTGTTGTATTAAAAATATATATATACTAAACAAATACGTTGTACATTTAACATTTGAGGATTATGTTTTAACTTTTTAAAATAATAAATAATGATAATGATAATGTTAAATTAATTATTTTAAAAAAAAAAGCTATATTAAAGACAGTTAGTAGTTAAATATAGGGGAAAATATCTTTTTGATCTCTAAATTTTAGGTCTAGTTTCTATTTAGTTCATATGTTTCAAAATGTTACACATTTAGACCATAAGTTTTGAGATTGATTTTAATTTAGTCCTCTAGATTTCAAAATACTACAATTTTACTCTTGACATTTAAATTTTGTTTCAATTTGGTCTTATATCTCAAGATTTACACTTTTAACCTCAATTTTTCACTAAATACTCACTTCCGTCTTTTGAGTTAATTTATGTTAATAAATTAAAAATTGTTAAAAGAATTATAATTAATTAAGTTTCACTATTTTTATCACTTTTTAAAATTAAATTTAAAATTTCACTTCTAATTGTTTTAAATTAATTAATAGAAATTGATGGCGATGATTAAAAGTAAATATGTAATGAAAAATTAAGGTTAAAAATGTAAAATCTTGAAATCCATAAACCAAATTGAAATAAAACTAAAATATCAAAAATAAAATTGTAATATTTTAAAACTTATAGACTAAATTGAAACAAAACTCAAAATTCAAGAACTAAATGTAACATTTTAAAATCTAGGGATGAAATAGAAACTAAAACCAAAACCTTGGATCAAAAAGTTATTATTCCCTTAAATATAGTATGTTAGTAGATAATATTTCTTTATTTATGCTGTGATTTTTAATAACTTTAGAATTCTTCTATAGTTTGATATTTTTTTTATAGAGTTTTTTCGAAAACGTTTCCGTTAATGCTCATAAGTATCATAGCAAAGGTTGAAATAATGTATTAGCATATATTGTGTATTCATGCTAAAAAAAAAAACACCTCAAAATCATTTAGGAACCCAAAAAAAAAAAAAAAAAACAATTAATTGTATGTTTGGCACAATACGTTTTTCACATAAATTCATTTGGCCAAAAAAGAAAAAGTCATAAGATCAATAGACCTTTAATCTATTTAACCCAGAAAAGAAACAATAATTGCACAAATATAATTCCTTTAGTACAATTTAATTCAACAACTTAATTCAAAATTGAAAATAAAAATCTGATAAAAAAAAAATCATAATATTGACCTTGAATCAAACACTTTGCACCTAATTTCCCACAATGAGAAAAAAAAATCATTTTATTTAGCAATGAGTCTTTATAAATACACAAATTATTTATAAACAATGAAAAGTGTGTATTATAATGAATGGAATTAGAAAAGATTAAAAGTTATTTGCATATTTTATTAAAACTCTTCATAATCACCATAAAATACATTTCATCTTCAATGCCTAATCTTAAGATGAAAAAGAAGATTATGCTCATTAAGATGAAAAACGGTTTTAGTGCCTTTGATGGAAAATTGTAAAATTAATCTTAACAATGTAATTTAGATTTTTTTTTTTTTTTTGCCAAAATTTAAAATTAACCGATGTATAATTTCAAATTATTAATTTAGAGAATTACAAAGATCCTATCAATACTATACTCCTAAAGTTATAACTTAAATAGCATTTAAGTGTTGGTTTTTTGGAAATTGTGTTTATTTATTGCAGTTTCTTGATCTCATAATTACTTCCCTCCTAAGTAAAATTGGCATTCTTAACTGCTATTATTTAGGGATGATTTCCTATGTTTTGGTCTGTGAAAATATTCATCAACCTCCACATTTATAGATTTCTTCATCCACATTTTCAAAATCGAGATTTTAACGACATTTTTATTGACGTCTGACATGTTATATCTTATTATTATTAAATGAGCCCGAAATAAAATTAAAATATAATATAACATATCATTCTTTCTAAGAGATTAACCAATTTGTACGTTTACTTTAAAACAATTAAGTATACTTACTACGAACTATATGAAGTCCTTATGTTGAAAGGAAATGAACACTTTGTTGTTGATATAATGATATTGGTACCAATTATTGATGTATAGTTAACTAGTTCGTGTTTTTTTTTCTAGAGGCTTTTCAATAAGATTTATATTTAATTTATCGTGTTACATATTTTTTCTTTTAAATATTATAGAAATGGAAAGATACAAACTATAGATAATCTCATAATTATTAACACATACTAAAATGTTAATCGAAACTATGTTTATTTTGACATTTCACATACTTTTTTTTTCGACATATACACACTTATGGTATAGTTACTCTTTTTTTTTTTCCCGCTGACCTTAATCATCATAATTAACCAAAGGACGCGTTTTATATGACATTAATGTTGGTTGATTAGTCTTGATCTATTATTTTGTATTAAATACATCAAGGTCAAAATTAATGATTAGGATATGATAGGGTTTATAGTAAAACAATAGGCCGTCATATTTTGTTTTCATTAAACTTTAATAAAAATTCAGGAATATGGCGTTTGATACAAACTTTATTAAGAATTGATAATTATTGTCCGCAAGTTTTTGCCCAACTTGATTTAAACTCAATTAATGTTAATATATATCTTCCATCAAGTGGGTGAGAGATTTTGAATAATATCCCAACTCATAGGTTGTTGAACACAAAAGAGGTGATGATTCTGGAGAAGTTTAAATTTGAAAATAGTTGAAAATTCTAAGTGCTATGTTTTAGGATATTAAAATATCGCGAAATAATTTGTGAATTTAATATTATTACATATGTCTAAAATCACCATGTAAAAATCGAAAATACCTAGATAAGTACACAACTTTCTTTATTTATTTTGTCTTTTTGAAAAATAGAACATCCTATGAGCCTACTTAATTATGGTTGAGTTATGTCAACTTTAACATAGTTAAAAATAAGATTTTTTTTATTTATTTATTTTTTTAGAGTTCAACCACATACGAGAGAAAAATATTGGAATCTCTAATTTGTTGGTCAAGGTTTATTTTTATACTATTTTGGCTTATTTAAAATATGTTTAAATATTTGTTTGTTCTATGTACATTCAAAATAATGTTCATTTTAATTATTGTACTTTCAACCTTTATTCATTTTTATCATTCAAAATGTTAATTTTTTTCATCGTGTTCATTAAAATGGCCATTTATGTTATACTTTTGAAGGGCCAAAATGGTCACACTTTTTCAAAGTACAAGACTATAAATGAACTAAAAATTAAAATTACAAGTAGGGGTGTTCAAAAAATCCGATGATCCGGAAAAATCGATAACACAACCCAACCAACCCAACTCATACGATTTGGGTTGGGTTGGATTCAAATAAATGAAAATTCTATGGATTGGGTTGGTTTAATATAACCAAAACTAACCATAATTTATTATTAACTTTAAAATATATTTTTTTATTACTTATAACACAATTATTTATATATATGTTGATTTTATTTTATTTTATTCTAATATTTTTTTTGAATAATTTATTTTTCAACGATTCTTAAAAGTATTTCTTTGCACTTTAGAAAGAAGATTTTCCCTATATAAATTGAAATTGAATTGTTAAATTTTAATTTAATATATGAAAATAATTAAATTAGATTATTACATATTTACGTTTTGCTTCTTTTTAGAACAAAATTTTAAATAAATGACCACATTAACTCGAACTATCCCAACCCAAATATTTCATGGTTGGATTAAATTCATTTTTTAATAAAGGTCATTTTGTTGAAAAAATTTATGACTCGAACAATTGGATTGGATAGTCTTTCAACTTAATTCAATCCAACCCATGAACACTGTTAGTTACAAGGATGAAAGGTAAAAATGAAAAATAAAATAAAACTGAAATTAGGAGTAATTTACTAATTTTAAACCTTTAAAAAAAGTTAAAACAAGTGGAGAAAAAAATTTGAGGAATTTTCCCACAATTTATGTCACATTACTTAACGCAAAATAATGTCAACATACAACGAATGTGCGAAACTCTATGACTTTCATAGGGTTATGTAAATTAAAGAAAATTCATAAGATACTGCCATCAACAAATTACTAGTCAAATCTATTTAATATAAATTAATCTTTATGAACTAAGAACATGTGAAAGTGACGGTAAAGTGGTTAAAATCACTTTCGACTTATTCAAAGATAATTTCGCAATATATTTTTAATAATTTAAAATCAATTTAGGTTTGATTTTTATATAATTGCAATTACTTTTAAATGATAAAATAATATATTTTAAGAGTAATTTAGAACATGAAATATATATATATATATATTTATTTATTTATTTGTTCAACATTAAATCTCATCTTGAAATAAATAAAAGTTCACCTTTTTTTCAAATATAAAAATAAAATTCTTTGAAAAAACAAATAATCTATTTTAGTTCCAACAAGAATAATCCATACATAAATTCCTTTTGTCGAAAGCAATAATATTTCTGTCAAGGTATGGACCCAGTTAAGATAATTTAGTTATATAGAATTTGCCTTGGTTTACACTTGTGTTTGGAATATTAATAAATGATAATTTGTAAGTCTCTTCCTCCTTTCAAGGTTTCCAACCGCTTCATCCACCGACGACTAACTTCAACAATCACTTTTGACGACCATCTTCGGATCCCTTCAGTTTCGACGATGACCATCTCTTGTGATTAACTAGCTTCGACGATTTCTTTCAGTGGCCAATTCCGATGACCACCTATGTAACATACCCCTGTGACCAATTCATAGTGTTTAATAGTATTTTTTATATAGGTAATTTGACATTAATAAAAACATTTGTAGCAAATCAAACTAAATTGTGTATGAAAAACACTTTTGAGATCAATTTATGTACTAGTTTAAGATATAGTGACCAAATAGAAATTAGACCCAAAATCTTGAAATCAAAAATTATTTTCCCATTTCTTTTTCATACTGTTTATTGTCATTATTATTATTTTGCAGTTTAGTACTTAAAAAATAAAATTCATGAAATTAAATTAATTCTAGGACAAACTGCAAAAATCATCATTCAAGTATTACAATAGTTGCAATTACATTTTAAAACTTTCCATTTTTAAAATTAAGTCCTCAAACTTATATACACGTGTTAAAATTTGATGCTAAAACTTACTTAGTAGTAAAAATATATTTTAACTGTTAAATTTAGGCCTCAAAAGAGGTATATGAACTGTAGCAAATAGTATATAAAAATATAGGAGATTATTATTTTTTAGATTTTTATCTAATTCTACTGAAGAAGAAAATAAATGCTGATACAAACAACCTTTTAACAATAATTATGTTACTGATTAATGTTTAAGGGCCCAAGTTTTATTAATTTGCAGATTTTGGAGTCCAATTTTAATAGTTATATAAGTTTGAATGTAGAAAATTTTTTATCTTTTGATCACAAATATATGTTTTAGTTGATAAAAAAAATTTATATTTGAGGTACCATTATTTGTATAATAAAAAAAATATTAGAAAGAACCTAAACTTGGACTATTTAACATGTACCCAAAACACATAATATTATAATCCAAATGTTTCAAACTATTTTAGTATATACCCTAAATATAGATGGTTATAATTTAGATTATAAATAGTCTGTAACCCAAACATAAATTATTATAATCTACATACTATTATAAACCACTAACTATAATAATTAACCACATATTATAAAGGATGTCTAGAAATAAAGGATGCCTAGGGATAGAGTACCTGAGAATAAGAAGTCAATGGATCAAAGATAATCGTGTTTGGTTGTGCATGAGAAAGAGTATCAGAATTTTCTAAACATAAATTTTGTTTATATTTAATTATGAAATCAAGCATGAAAATCTTATATAATTTTAATAGATTAATTAATTAAACAATGTCGATAATAATTTTAATCATAAATATTTAAAAATTGAGTAATTTATAATTAAAATTGATCAACTAATATTTAAAGAACATCATATTAATTATAACCTAATACATAATCTTTTTTATAATTAATTAAGTTCAACATTAATAATTTTAATTTTATTTAAATAATATAAATAATATATTTGAATAAATAATATATTGCATAAAAAGTAAAGAAATTAGATAAAAAAAAATATTATATACTAATAAAGAATACTAAAAAATATTTTTTTAAATATAATAGGTTAATAATGAATGAAGTAATATAAATTTATTACAAAAATTTGGAAGATAAATTTATATCAGATGGACTTGAAACATTGAATTTTATTTATTAGGTAAGTTGACACTTTTTCCTCTTTCTTAGTTTTTTTTTTCCTTTTTAGTAATGTTTCAAAAAATTTAGCTAAACTTTGAAAAGGAAAAATAAAATAATTTTGATAAACTTATTTTTTTAAAAAAAAATTGACTTAAAACTTAAATATCTCTTCTAACAAAGGTGACAGAAAAAATATCAAGGAAGAAGCAGAAATTTCAAAAGATTAAAATTTTTAAAAAAATTACTTTAAACTTCATTTATTATATAAGTTGGCACTTTGAATATTATTTCTTCAACTTAAATGTAGTAAAAAAAAATGGGGAGAAATTGGATGGATCCAATCACAATTTGTTACAAAAGTAAACCATCTTTTTTTCTTCTTTTTCTTCTTTTGTTATTGTATATAGTATAAATAAAGTCTTAGCAATTGTATGAGTGTTTTTTTAATAAAAAAAAACTCGAAAATATAAAGACTAAAATTACAATTAAAGGTCGAAAGAAAACAAAGCCACAAAATATTTTCAAAATTGAGAAAGATGATAAAGAAAAAAAAAAAAAAAGGCAAAAAAAAGTATTAAGGTAAAAAATTTGTCCCTTGCACGGTTGCATATAATAGAATAAAATATAAGGCATATATATTTATTTATTTATCCAAAAAGGCTATATAAGCAAACCATCTCCATTTGCGCGCATTGGAATCTCCCATTTCTCTCACTCTCTCTCTCTCTTTACATATTTTCACTTCAAAAGAGAGAGAACCATTAAACCAAACAAAGAAAAAAGAAAAAGGGCGAAATGGTAAAGTTCTCGAAGGAGCTGGAAGCTCAACTCATTCCCGAATGGAAAGACGCCTTTGTTAATTACTGGCAACTCAAAAAACTCATTAAGAGAATCAAACTCTCTCGTACTCCTAAATCTCCTCCTCCCTCCGCCGCCGCCTCCTTCCTCTCTTCTCTCGCCGTCAACTTCCCCCGCCGCCGCCGCCCCCTCTCTCAGGTAACCCTTCCATCTCCTTTTCATTACAACAACAATATGCATATTATATTAATCATTTTCTTTTTTTAAAAAAAAAAATTAATTAATGCCTTTTACCGAATTCCCGTATTTCTCGCTTTCCGTTTCCCATCCCCCTTTTTGTAAAATAATTCTAAAAAAGAATAGCAA
>NC_052349.1:13174919-13197583 GCF_009727055.1 Benincasa hispida
GGAAAAGAGAGAGATAATTAAAAAAGAGAGAAAAAGAAAATTAAAAAGAGAGATTTATTTTGCTGATTTTTTGATTTGAATGTGTTGAGGGGTATTTAGTATTTCAATTATATCTTAAAAAACAAAAAAAAAAAGACAAAAAAAAAAAAAAAAAAAAAAAAACTAAACATAAAAAAGAGAACAAAAAAAAAAAAAAAGAATTGAAAAAAGAGAAGAATTGAAATTGAAATTTTAAAAAAAGTAAAATGAAATGGTGAATGAATGTGGAACTGGGAGATTACCGGAGAAGTTAGAGTGACGGGGAGAAAAAGAGGAGGAGCGAGAAAAGGTGGTGGGGCGAGGAAGATTTGCGGCGGCGATCTTCAAGAAATGCGTTTGAATTCAACCAAAAAATTCCAAGCTGCTCCTTTTAGACTGTCCCCTCTCTCACGAACTCATTCTCTCTAACTTCCATAAAAACTCGTTTACTTTATCCAATTCTTCATCCAAGACCTCATACATAAAAATACTATCAAAATCTTCACCTAAAATTCATAAACAAACAACCATTAATAATCATCTTTTACAATTATTTAAACCTAATGTCTTCCCAACAATCTATTAATTCAAAAAATTTTACCTTCATCTTCTACGGGAGAAAAATTCTGAAAGTTCCGTTTCCCGATCTTCATTACGATTATTCCCATCTTCAAGGCTTTCATTCTTCTTCACCTGCAATTATTATATTAACATTTAAAAAGAAAAATTAGAAGAAATAGGAAATAACCATTCATTTATTAAGGATGGTTATGGGTTTTTTTTTTATAATAATAATAATTATTATTATTATTATAACAAAAACGTCATTTTCAAATGGTATCTGTTTTTTTTTTTTTTTTTTTTTTTTTTTGGGGTTTTCTTTTCTTTCCCAATGAAATCACGATGGTTCCGTGGACATGCATGAACTTCATTTTTTTTTTTTCATAAAGAGAAAAACCGTTCCAAAATTAGCTGTGAGAAAAGAGATGGAAATTAATTGTCTAATTAAATTAATTAAAATCAAATAAAGAAAAAAGAGTATGTAAATTGAGTACGCAACAAAGTAATGGAAATTACGCCAAAAAGCATGGGAGCCCAATATCACTCATCTTTTGAATTCCTTTTTCTGCTAATTTTTCTCTTCAATTTCCCCTTCTTCAATAATTCTCTCTTTTTTTTAAAAAAAAAAAAAAAAAGGATGCTGTGGGAGGATCTCATCAACAACCCCAAAAAAGACGTCTCCGGCGACTCCATTAGCCGGAAAAAAATCCAGTGGGCCGAGAAGATGATCCGAGGCGCCTTTGTTGAGCTCTACAAAGGCCTTGGCCTCCTCAAAACCTTCAGGTCCACTTTGTTTTTTTTTTTTTTTTTTTTTTGTCAATGTCACACTTTTAACTTTAAAATTAGTACATCTTTTCTTTGAATTTTTTAGTTTTGATTTTATTTAGTGTCTTAGATTTAAATATTTTACACTTTTTACCTTTTGACTTTTTACAAATGCTCACTTTAGGTTGTGGTGAATAATTATGAAGTAAAACATTACAAATTAATTTTAATAGTGATGGATGAAAACTAATTAATTGTAATTATTTCAATTCTTTTAGAATTAATTAATTAAATTAAATTGAGAATGAGTATTTAATGAAAAATCAATGTATAAATCTTAAAATCTATGAACCAAATTGAAACAAAAATTTAATAGAAATTGAATAGATAAAAATGTAATATTTTGAACTTAAAAAGATAAAATAACAGGGTAAACTAAAATCTAGGGAGAAAAAAAAGTATGAAAAACAATGCTCATAGTATATTTGCTTTGTTACTTAAAGATTAAGACTCAAAATTTTAGACGGCAAGTAAATGTTGAATGAATAAAAACTCATCAAATACAAAATCAAGCCTTCAAAAAAATTATTAGAAAAAAAAATTAAAAATAAAACTTATAATAAGGTAATATTGTTGCGTATTAACAGCAAAACCCATAAACTCATGATTTGGTTTCTTTGTGGGCAGTTCACTGAACATGAAGGCATTCGTAAAGATTCTGAAAAAATTCGACAAGGTGATAAAAACATTATTAATTGATGTGTTAATTAATTTAATTTTTAGTTAGAAAATTAAATTGGAAGATTAAAGAAAAATGTGTTGATAAAATAATTAATATGGTTTTTTGGTTGAATAGGTGGCGAATCAAAAAGCATCGGCGAGTTATCTTCAGGAGGTGAAAAAGTCGCCCTTTATCAGCTCCGATAAGGTACAAACGAATTAAAGAATTAATTAAGAGATCAACATAAGGCATTTACTTAATTAATTAGTTCAAATTTCAAAAATTTTAAAATATTTAAGTGAGGACAATGATTTCCTGTCTGGCATGCAACACAAGACAATAAAAGAAGTATTTTTATGTTTGAAGAAAGAAATATAATGAAGAAATTAGTGGATAAAATATGGTGAAATTAGAAAAGGAATGAATTAATAAATGGATGGTTGAGTAATATTAAAAATATTAATTTGGGAAATTGGTGTGATTGTGTAATGAAGGTGGTAAGACTAATGGACGAAGTGGAATCCATATTCACAAAGCACTTCGCCAACAATGACAGGAAAAAGGCTATGAAATATTTGAGGCCTCAGCAGCCTAAAGATTCCCACATGACCACCTTCTTTGTTGGTAATTTTTTCTTTAACTCTAATCTTATAACGATTTTTCAAGTGCATCTATTTTCGTACGATTTGAAAACTTACTTCAAACAAACTTCTGTTCTCTCTTGTTTCTTTCATTCATATATGTGTATGGATGCATGCGTTTTTTCTTTTAACTTTAACTAACATAATGCTCGAGATTATATTTCGACCTAATTTTCTTGAGAAGGTGATAAGGGTATTGTTGGCCACTAATAAAGCTTACTTTTAGAAATAGATTTAGATTGCATATAATAATTAAATATAACAACTCAAGAAAATAATTAGAAATTTGTTTAAAATTTCATAGCTTAAGAGTTAAAACATACCTCTTACCTTTTTCCTTAAGTTCAATAGTTCAAATCTTCAGTTCCGCATTTTATACTTAAAAATGTTGCATATACAACCAAAATTTAAAAGCAGAGCATGCAAATCAACGATGTTATTATGATCATGCTTGAATATAAAAAGGTCAAAATTAATCAACGATCATGCATTTAAGAGAAAAATGAAGTCATTCGTTCAAGTTTTTTATTTTTTATTTTTATTTTTTTGATGAATTTGATGTTCAATACAAGGCCCACCATGGTCAAAAGTTTTTTTTATTAAGAAATTTGAAAGCAAAGTTGTGATTTTCTTTTCTTTCTTTTCTTTTAGGTTTGTTTACAGGTTGCTTTGCGTCATTGTTTATTGTATACGCAACTTTGGCTCATTTGTCTGGTGTTTTTTCTCGTCCAAATGAAGTTTCTTACATGGATGCTGTTTATCCTGTTTTCAGGTACTTTTCTAATTTATTTACCAACAAAAATACTCTTTACTTTCTCTTCTCTTTACTTGTACCTTAATTCACAATTCTTTTGCAGCATGTTTGCATTGCTAAGCTTGCACATGTTCATGTATGGCTGTAATCTCTTCACCTGGAAACATACAAGGATCAATTACAACTTCATTTTTGAGTTTCAATCGAGCACTGCACTCAAGTACCGCGATGCTTTTCTTATATGCACCACTACTATGACTGCTGTGGTTGGAGCACTCGTCATTCACTTGATTTTAGGACTCACCGGTTTCTCAACAGTCCAAGTTGATTCTATTCCTGGTCTTCTCCTTCTCGTTAGTTCCTCGATCTCTTAAATCACATTGAATCATTGGTTTTTACATAACTCTGACGATGATGGATTGAACTTATTTCTTCTTTCAGATTTTTGTTGTCCTTCTTATATGCCCATTTGACATATTCTACCGACCGACACGCTATTATTTTCTCCGCGTGTTTCGTAACATCATTTTCTCTCCTTTTTACAAGGTAGGTAACAGCATTTTCTTTCTTACTACATTATGGCATTGCATTGTAGGTTGTGGTTTTATTAACAACTTTGAAGTGTGTTGTTTCTTCAGGTTCTGTTTGTTGACTCTTTCTTGGCAGACCAACTTACAAGTCAGGTATATGATATGTATATATACACATCGAGAAAAAACCCACTGTTGATGCAACTTCTTAACCACTTTTGACTTCTTTATGTTGAAAGATCACTCTGCTTAGGCTCGTGGAATCCACTGTCTGCTACTTCACTGCAAGTTTCTTCGGAATGCATCGAGGTGATGTCTGCAAATCCGGGACTTTATACTGGGAGTTGGCTTACCTCATTTCATTTTTGCCATACTATTGGCGTGCAATGCAGGTAATTTCCGAAGTTGTATCGGTTTTCTTTCTGGATTTTACAGCGAAAGGCCATATGTTAGATCAATAATTTGATGACTCGAACTGACACGTGATCTTTCATGTTCTATGCTCTGCATTCGTAAGTGTGCAAGAAGATGGTTTGATGACAATGACATGGACCATTTGGCTAACATGGGCAAGTATGTGTCAGCCATGGTAGCCGCCGGAGCCAGGCTTACATATTCTCGGCAAGACACCCACCTCTGGTTCATAATCGTCTTAGTCACTTCCTTTGTAGCTACAGTATATCAGTTGTACTGGGATTTTGCAAAGGACTGGGGAGTTCTCAATCCGAAATCTCGAAATCCATGGCTCCGAGATGAACTCATCTTGAAGAACAAAGGCATCTACTACCTGTCAATGGTGAGTTCTATCAGCAAATGAGATTAGAAATCTATACTAGCCAAAGGAGCATTGAAAGTGATAAATGAAATTACTTGCAGGTTCTGAATGTGATCCTAAGAGTTGCTTGGGTGGAGACCGTGTTACAGTTGCATAAATTGCACATTAGAAACATTGAGTCGAAAATGCTAGACTTCCTGTTGGCGTCGCTGGAGGTTATCCGACGAGGGCACTGGAATTTCTACAGGTATAACATCTATCTTGTGTCCAACCATCTAGAAACATCAATCTGATCAAACATGTTTTCCTAACCACAAATTTCTCCATTATAATCCTCGACTATACTGTAGATTGGAGAATGAACAACTAAACAACGTTGGAAAGTACAGGGCTGTGAAGACAGTTCCTCTACCGTTCCATGATGCTGACTCTGATGGCTAAGACCGATTCTTGAAAGTACAGGTCCAGTCCCTAACAAAGCTGACCTGAAGGAGGGGATGAGGGTGGTCAACATAGACTAACGTATAATTTGAGATCTTGTCTCATTCATCCTACTTTTCCACTTCCAATTCACACTTGTGCAAGTACAAAGTGTAATTTCCGACGCATGGTCCCAAGCGACGACACTCTCGCTCGGCTCCTCTGACACGTTGTAATTTGATTGGTAGAATGTAACGTAATCCTATTTTCTCAACTTGTAAGGAATGCTTGTTTCTAGTGAAGAATTAGCTGCTTGAGTAGTAGTCGAATCGAAACTACGCTAAAATCTGCCTCGCATGTATAGTGTACGTGCTCATGATAACTCCAGATGATACCAAGTTACAGTTAGCTTACAATTGCATTATCATTTAGCAACAGAACCTTTGTACCTTGGAGATTGATATTCAAAACAATGAACACCGATTTGGGAGCACTTTCTTCTCTTACCTCTCCTTTTGTTTTCTGTCATTTACTTTGTACCCAAATGGAAAGTTGAAACCATTAATGTTGGTGCTTACAGCAATACAGTGGTTGGAGTAGCCTCTCACTCAAGCTTTGAATCTATACGATTAGTTTGGAAAACTTGCTCAGGTTATCAGAGAGAAGTCACAATCTAGCAAAGTTAACAACATTTACTGAGGAAGGAGAAAAAAGAGACTGAACAAGCAAACAATAGGAACCTGTTTCATTAACAATGGACAAAGACATAATTAATTGCATGATCTCAACCTCTAATCAACTTGCAAATGCATCGACACTCTTGTGTAAGAATACAAAGACTATGAACAAGCGAACAATAAACATCTTAGGAACCTACTTCATTAACAATGTTGCTATTCTATTTGAGATACAGTAAGCAGTGGATTGGATAGTAATCATGGGATTGACACCAACTGCAGTTGGAAGAACACTAGCATCACAAACAAAGAGCCCTTCAGCTTCCCAGCTCTCTCCATTTTCATCGACCGCACCTTCTTTTTCAGAAACTCCCATTTTACAGCTCCCCATTTGATGAGCTGAGGTATAGATATTCCAATTCTCAGTCATTGATAGTAGGTCTCCCTCGGCAGATACCGTAGCCAAAAACTCTTCCAATTCCTCCTTCCCAATCCCTTTACATTCAAGTTTCTGTCCATCACTCCTATGTGTACCAACTTCAGTAGCTCCTGCAGCTACCAAAATTCTCAATGACTGTCTCAACCCCTTCTTGAGGTTTTCTCTGTCTTCTTTACTCAAGTTATAGCTCACCCTTCCCTCTGATCTTACTGCTCCCAATCCCGAATCACGGACTATCGTAATCAAATGGGCAGTTCTCGAATACTTGAGCATTCTTTGCTTAGCGTCAAGTCCGGATATCCAAGGAGTCAACACAGCGCATGATCCTGGGCCTAATAAAGGAGTCTCTATGATGGTTTTGGGATTTGATTTGGATTCTTCAGAGACAACCTTGTGAACTGATGTGATTATTCCACCCTCATAGGATTTTCCCTTGAACTCTGAATTTGACTCTGGAAAGTATCCCCAAGTCATTAAAACAGGGTGGAGATGAAGATTTCTGCCAATGTGTTTGTTCCTCAGCCCACTTGATATCATCAATGGTGGTGTCAAAAGAGCCCCACAAGCAGAGATAGTAGCTTTGGCTTTGATCTGCAGTTTCTTGGTAAAGTTGTCGCTCCAAACATTTGTAATGACTCCCAAGCACTTGCTCTTTTTTACACTTCCATTTCTGTTCCTTTCCAATATGAATCTCTCAGCTTTGCAATTTGTAATGATCACTGCCCCATGATTCACAGCATCAACTAGCCAAGTAGAATCAGTCCCTTGTTTCTCTCCTCTTCTACAACCATAACCACAGGATCCACAGTAATGACCTGTTGGTGAATTTCTTGGTACTTTTTCAACTTTAAGCCCCAAATTTTCACACCCTTTTCGAAGAACTTGATTCTGAAACCCCTCTTCTTCACAATCTTCTGACACCCCAATTCTCTTGCACACAACATCCATGGCAACTTGATATTCAGAGGTCCCAAAGAATGGTATCTTGTGGTTCTCAGCCCATTCCTGCACAACGTGATTTGGGGTTCTGATGCTCGCCGACCAATTAACAGCGGAGCCACCGCCGACGGTCGAACCGGCCAGAATCAACATTTTGCCATCATTACTTATGAAAACCCCACCGGCTTCGTACAGTTGATCGAGGGAAGGGCCTTCAAGAGATGAATAATCAGACGCAGTGAAATAGTTCCCTTTTTCGAGAACCACTACTTTCTGGCCGGAACTTGCGAGAATCGCTGCCGCAACGCCGCCGCCGCAACCGGACCCAACAACCACCACATCACATTCGATGTAAAGGGTGTGGCCATCGTCTCCGGTGACTTTGATACCCTTCTGTAAGAGGAATTTTTGAAAGGATGACTCGGTTTCGTTGTTGGGTTGTATGATTCCGGTCTGGAGAGGCCTCTCATCGGAGGATTTGGACGGATTCTCATCAATGTCCGGCCGGTAGTTTATGGCTTCCCAACTTGGGTTGTCGCCATTTACATCAACCTTTGTCAAAACAACCAAAGTTTATTGAACGATCGTGCCTTTTCCCCTCAAACTTAGAGATGTTAAAACCAATAGAATAGTTCTAGAAATTAGACATGAATGGATAAAAATTGAGACTTCGAATTTATTATTCTATTATTATAATTTCTACTAAGTTTGAGATCCAATTTTAATTTCTATACAAGTTTTTGGGATTTAATTTTTACAATTTGATGGTATAATTGTAACTATTTTTGTAATTTGTTCTTTATTTTTCAATTTTCTGTCTATTCGTTCCTTTTCAAATGTCTAATATTTCTTAAAATTTATGAAAATGATTTAATAAATAAATGAAACCTTAGCAATAAATGAGTGGATACAAGAAGGAAGAAGAAAGAGAGTGAATCATGTAAAATTGACCTATTTTTTTAGTCTGAAATAATCCCTCTTAAATTTGAGTCTTTTATGAATGGAAAGGGAAATATATTAAATGCAAAGAAAATTGATTCAAAACGTAAACGCAAAGCAATTGAATTGTAATAGACCATGGTTTTGAAAACTAACACTTTAGGTTACTTACCCTAAAAATGAAAAATAAAAACTAAACTAAACTAAGCTTTTAATATTTTTAAAATTACTTTTCATTGATTAAAATATCAAACGTTGTACAAATTTTAAAAAGTACGTTTGATATTCTGAAAAAAAAAATAAAAAATAAAAAAAATTTAACCTCCCAGAATTAATCTCTAACATACAATCAGTCCCTATAATTGTATTATATTAGCATTAGTTTAACAGTTAATCATAAATTTATGAACAACAAGTTTTATTAGGAAAAATGAATTTGATAATCGTATCAATTAAAACTCTAAACTTTCATAAGTGTANCGGAGGATTTGGACGGATTCTCATCAATGTCCGGCCGGTAGTTTATGGCTTCCCAACTTGGGTTGTCGCCATTTACATCAACCTGTGTCAAAACAACCAAAGTTTATTGAACGATCGTGCCTTTTCCCCTCAAACTTAGAGATGTTAAAACCAATAGAATAGTTCTAGAAATTAGACATGAATGGATAAAAATTGAGACTTCGAATTTATTATTCTATTATTATAATTTCTACTAAGTTTGAGATCCAATTTTAATTTCTATACAAGTTTTTGGGATTTAATTTTTACAATTTGATGGTATAATTGTAACTATTTTTGTAATTTGTTCTTTATTTTTCAATTTTCTGTCTATTCGTTCCTTTTCAAATGTCTAATATTTCTTAAAATTTATGAAAATGATTTAATAAATAAATGAAACCTTAGCAATAAATGAATGGATACAAGAAGGAAGAAGAAAGAGAGTGAATCATGTAAAATTGACCTATTTTTTTAGTCTGAAATAACCCCTCTTAAATTTGAGTCTTTTATGAATGGAAAGGGAAATATATTAAATGCAAAGAAAATTGATTCAAAACGTAAACGCAAAGCAATTGAATTGTAATAGACCATGGTTTTGAAAACTAACACTTTAGGTTACTTACCCTAAAAATGAAAAATAAAAACTAAACTAAACTAAGCTTTTAATATTTTTAAAATTACTTTTCATTGATTAAAATATCAAACGTTGTACAAATTTTAAAAAGTACGTTTGATATTCTGAAAAAAAAAATAAAAAATAAAAAAAATTTAACCTCCCAGAATTAATCTCTAACATACAATCAGTCCCTATAATTGTATTATATTAGCATTAGTTTAACAGTTAATCATAAATTTATGAACAACAAGTTTTATTAGGAAAAATGAATTTGATAATCGTATCAATTAAAACTCTAAACTTTCATAAGTGTACCAATTTATATTCTTCATTATGCTTCATTTGAATAAGAATTGTGTGTGACTTATAATTTTATAAATTAAACCCTTAAATTTTCATTAGCAAATTAATTTAGATTTTTATTTTGAATTTCTTTGAATAATCGTCCATGTATCAATATCCATCATTGACATTTAAAGAAGTCTACGCACCTATCAAATTTGATGCACGAACAATTTTTCGAAGGTGATTTTAATAAAAGTCTAAATCAATTCACTTGTAAGTTACACAGTTTTTTTTTAAAAACAAAATCCTACAAAAATTGAAAATATATTGGCTTATTTTGTTTCTTGACCAAATAATAAAACAGACAAACCAATAGCACGTGTTTTGGGTGTGATTGTAGTGTTGGGCAAGGGTCCTACCTATTGACTTCAATTTTGATTTTAACTTTTACGATCTCTTCGATTCTTAGGGATCTTCTGAATCTTTTTATACGATAAACGGATAAAGGATCATCTTTCCAATTTTGGTTTTTTGGATTTTTTTCTAATAAAAAAAAAGATAATGACAATTACAAATCTTGATATTTAAATAATTTTAAATCAACTTGGATAAAGACATACATTTTGAAAATGAAAACAAGAAACTAGGATAAGATATACAAAATAATATTTTACCCCATTCATGACTATTTCGTTTTTCTTATTTATTATTTTTAAAAATAAATCTATTTTATCTACCTTTCTTAAAATAATTTACATATTTTTTTAAATACTTAGTTAAATTTTAAAAACAAAAATAAATTTTTAAAAGTTACTTTTTTTTTTTTTTAATTTGCTATAATAATAATAATAATAATAATGACGACGCCCCCTTTCACTTGAATTTTTTTAAGTGCAATTTCCTACTTTTTATGATCGCATTTAATGAATTACTTTATCTGTGTGTCTATAAGTACTTCAGCAGCTTCCCCCTAAGAAGTTAGGAATTAAATAAGAAATACTTTATTCAGTAGATTTCTATTTAACGTCTCTGTCCATCTTTATGGCTCTTTCAAATACTCACACATTTTCATTTTTATTTTTAGACGTCTCCGTCTATCTAAATTGAATATTCTTTTAATTTTTTTTAAAAAAAACAATATAAATGTAAGGCTGAAGAATTTCAGCTCTTTTTTAAATCTTCATTGTTTTACTTTGGATTTATCTCAACTCTTTTGACGGAACTTTGAATTTATTGAAGAAACATATCGTAAGTAACTTTAATAAGGTTTGGTTTACAAATTAGTTTATAAAATTTGTACTTATAAAATAATATAAATGGAATTAGAACTGCTATATTTTATTTTTCTTCAAATCAAACTCTTCTTTTTATTTTCCTTAAATATTTTTTTATTCTTTTTCATGATCAACAAAAAGATCGGCATAGTTCAAGATGATTCTCTTTTAATTCCCATTTCTAACAAATTCAATTTTTAAAATATTAATATAATTATTTTACTCCCTAAATTTATATGGATACAAATATATGTGTATATATATAATTGAGTCACCACTTATGTATATTTTGAAAATTTTGGAGAAAAATATAGAAAACTGTAATGGAGAGATTGGGAGAAGATTACCCGAGAAAAGAAGATATAGAGAGAAAGAACTCTGAGGGAAGCAAGAGCAGCTCTAATGGGAGTGAAAACCTTATTTTTAAACCATCTCCTCAAAGCTTCTTCTCTGTTCTCCAATGGCATCTCCGAGAATTTTCTCACAAAAGGCCATTTCTCGCACAAACAAAGCGATCCACAAAGCAACAACGTTCCTAATCTCGTAGCCAGAATCCACAGCACTAATCTCACTATTATCACTGTTTCGATCAATCCTCTCTTTCTCACCGTCTCTGCAACCTAATTTTAATTTCTTAAAATTCAAATCAAATTGAAGAAGAAGAATATGAAGAACTTGTTTTGTTATTCGATCGATCAACTTACCTCGTCTGGAATCGTAGATTGCGAACCGGAAGCCGCATAAAACGCCTTCACGGCGGCGGCGTCGACGCTGCCGTTGTTGTTTGATGAATCGAACGGCAGAGGAGGAAGTATTGTGTCGCAGATGGTGGCTAAGGTCTCAATCTCCGCCGCAGAGAAGCCATGGCTGAACTTGCCACTCCTTGTTCCTCTCAGCAGAGGATGACATTCCATTGTCTTCATCGTCGCTCTGATGAATGACTGAATATGAATGAATTTGACTCTGCCCCAAGACGGAAGCTCATTATATATAGAAACGGTTTGGGATTAAAGTAGTATTTGGTAATTTTGATTACCTTTTTTGTCCTGTTGCTTCATTTTCTCATCATGCTGAGGGACCTCAGGCCTCCATCTGTTCGTCAACGTTGGCTTTTGACTCTTCTGCCCTCCCAAGACTTGGAGGAAGCCAAGCGGTTACTATTTGTAGAATATATGAATTAAAGTAACGTTTACCTCCGTGAAAATATAAAATGTGAAAAGTAGGCCGCATGAATTTACTTTCAAATTTATAATAAAAAAATTGTAAATGAATGGACTAATGGAACATACCCAATCTAATTATATCTAAAAATTACGTCGTATCATTGTCATTATCATTATTGTTGTTATTCTATATGAAAATTTATGAATTTTGGTACTTTTATGATTACACTATTACTATTACCGTTACCATTTAACCCTCCGAGATAATGGTAACGATAACGATAATAATAAATATAACAAAATTCATAATTCTAGGTAAACACGATTAAAAGCAATGTAATTTCATTTGTGATTCAGGTTCATTATCCAATTGATTCATCAATAAAATTCGATTATGATTATACCAACTTTTATTACAATCGGGTAAATATGACCTAAATAGTTATTCGTGAAAGTTTAGGGATCAAACTGTAATTCTTATTAAAGTTCATAGACCAAATTACATTCAATATTCAATGTTTTTTTGTTTAAAAAAAAATTCTATTTTTAAATTTTCTTAATATTATTTTAACTTTGTATAAATGTTCGAAAACTACTTTTAGAGTAGAATTCTACTCTAAAATTTGAATGAAAATTGAATTGAGTATTAAAATAGATGTAGTACTCGTGATTTGGAACAATGTAGAAGTGTTCGTCTTATTTCTTTTCTAAGTCATCGTTATCATTTTAAATTCCAATTTGTTTTTACATAATTCTATCAAATTCTTACTTGAAGGATAATTTTAAAATATTTATGAAAGCATGAAACGTTCTGGGTGATATTATAACTTTTAAAATAATAAGATCTAAAAAAATAAATGGTAAAGTTCGAATATATTTTAATATGGGTAAAATATCTTTTTGGTCCCTTGATTTTTAGTGTAATTTCTATTTAGTCCCTAGATTTTTAAATATTACACATTTGATCCTTAAGTTTTGAGTTTTGTAACTTAGTTCCTAAGTTTCAAAATATTATAATTTTACCCTTGAGATTTGAGTGTTGTTTCAATTTAGTCCATAGATTTCATGATTTTATATTTTTAATCTTAAATTTTCATTAAAAAATCACTTTCAATCATTGATGTCAATTTCTATTTATTAATTAAAAATAGTTATAAAATAAAATATTAAATTCAAATGATAAAAATAGTGAAACTTAATTAAATATAATTCTTTTAATGACATTTTTTATTTATTAACATAAATTAATACTAAAGACAGAAAATGAGTATTTAGTGAATTAATCTAGTTTAAAAATATAAATCTTAAAACATATGGACCAAATTGAAGCAAAACTCAATTTCAAGAGTAAAATTGTAACATTTTGAAACTTAGAGATTAAATTGAAATCAAACTTAAAACTTAAGAACTAAATGTGTAACATTTTGAAATTTAGGGACTAAACAGAAACTAGACCCAAAACCTAGGGACCAAAAATGTATTTCTTCCTTTAATAATTTTGCTTTGATTTAAATGTTATTTTAGTTTTTATATTGTCGAATTTAGTTCATTTTGATCTATTTTGGATATCATACTTTCACCTTTTATTTATTTTAATTATTGACTAAAATTGTCACTTCTTAAAAGTACAAGAACCAAAACCAATATTACAAAAATGCAATAACTAAAATGAATAAAGTTAAAAATATAAAAATAAAAATGACCATTTTAAAAGAACAAAGACTAAAATAAACACTAAAATAATTAATAATATGTAAATTAATTTACATATAATTTATAAACACTAAAATAATTTATATAATTTACATATAAACTAAAATAATATTTATAATTATATATTGATTGAGGTATGTTGAAACATTATAAACTAAAATAATATGTATAATTATATCTACAACATAAAGTAGAATAGTATAGTTAATTTTAGATGAAAATATACAAACTATGTTCAAACATTATAAACGACTAACAAAGTTATGATTACACTCAAGTGTATTAGTTTAAAGTTTTAATTAATATAGTGGACGAAATTGAAAAGGTATAAATTGAGTTAATTAAATAAGATTTTTTATAAAAAAAATTATTCTTAATGTTGAGACAGTAAGATAAGTAAGAAAAAAAACAACAGGGGGGACCTCTAGAACGTTATACATCTCTACAAATGTTATAGAATTAAGTAGTTTTAATTAATTTGAGGGTGTGAGAAGCCAAGTTGGAAAGGGTTAGTTAGGAAGTAGGAGAGAGGATGAAAGAATAGGATAGAGGCATGTGGGAAAATCGTATAGTGGGGGATTGTTCTTGAATGCACTACTTTGCCCTTGTTGCCTCATGAATATTGAATAATACAATGTTGATGACCTATAGTCTTTTCAACACATTTCAACTACTCCTTTTTCTTTTTTTTATGTGTGATTCATTATTTATAACATATGCGCCTATTAATTTGGGCTATCTACCTTATTTAAGATATGGTAACTTATCTCCTTGTCCTAATATAGGGAACGACTTTCAATCCCATCTCATTGGATATATGAAAATTTTCTTTCCACGTAAATTACGATAAGAGCAAAGTACATCTCGCTCATATATTATATTCATACATTACTTATATTTTTTGGTTTATTTTTTCGTGTTTCATAAAGTTTATTTTACAATTTAATAGAAATGTTGATTAAGCTCTTCGATTGAATCTAAAGAAATATGAAAATGTAGATACGTCGATAAAAATTCAATATCATAATTTTCTTATTACCTTGAACCATAAATAGCTTCATTAATTACTCAACTTTTTTCCCTCAAAGATCTATGGTCAGCTCATGGACGAAAAGTTATCGAGACTTTCTATCAATCAAATAATATTTATATTCACAATATAGCACTTCAACTAACAAGTAGTATTAGTAACAAGACGGAGTCGAACCTCAGGGAGCCTAAGATAAAATCTCTCTAAGCTAAATTGGTCTTTGGAAAGCGATAATAACAGAGGTTTTGAGTTTGAGTTAACGGGAAAACTAAATTGCATAAAATTAAAGTGCACAAAGTAAGATAGATTGAGAGAGAGAGGAAGTAATATACGAGATTATCTTCATCGATTAAGAGATTGTTAGGCTATCTATGAACATATTTATCATGAAAATAGAGTTAATGGGTGAACTGATTTATCAAGTCTAATTGAATGTCTGGAAAAACCAACCAAACTACCTAGGAAAAACCAACGCGGATGTTGATTCTTAAATTAACTAAGTGTTGTCACGTAAGCCTATTCACTTAGGGAATCGCATTAAGCCCATTGATTGATTAGAAAATCAAATTAAATTGGCTAAATCTGACCTAACGTATTTCTACTTCTTAGGTTTCATTATTGTTTGTTATTGGTTGATTATAGAAAAGCTAGCAATTGAACCATAACTATAACTAAAACTTATTGCTACTCAAATTAAACATGTCATGATTACAATTACGGATAATCGAAACATGCATAGTGTAGGCGAACGAACATACAAATATTCATGATATAGTTGTTAATTAAATCTATTAGCATGCTCATCCTAGAAATCGGTCAAGGAATAGAAAACAAGCATAAATCAGAAAACATAAGAACATACATGAAAGATCTCATTAAACCATATAATATCGTCCAATTAAAATCAAAATCGACATTTGGGCCTTTAGTCATTCATCAACACATGAATCTTGACGCCAAAACCGAGCTTAGTACTCTGAAAATCGGTTAAATCTCTCCCCCTCAAATCTAAAATCGAAACCTTTTATTTATAATTTTTTTTTTTAAAAAAAAAAGTTGTGTAGCGTCACTGCGTCCTGTCCTAAAAGAGGACTTGGGTGGGTACCAGCTTACTGCAACATTGATATAGTGTTGCGGTGCTGCCATGCGCATAGACGTCTCACTTTGTGGTGTCATGATGCTTGACTATTGTTTCAAACTCTCCATTATTTCCTTCAGCATCAAGGATGGCGTTGAGTTAGCACTAGAACCTCAGCTCTCTTGTTTTCTTGGTTTTCTTGTATCCTCATTGATGTGTTTTAGCCCATTTTAGTTCCATTTTGTCATTAACATCGGATTTGCCTCTCAGGTGCTCAATACATGTAAAATCACTAACTAAACACATAAAACTTAAGAACAACTTTGAATTAAGCGAAGCAAGATAGTTCATTTTTAGTGCTATCACTAGTCAAAAGCTTTCTTCTAATTAGGCAAAATCTTCATGTGCGTTATTGTCCACGTTGGACATAAGTCTTCACGGTTTTATTTTTCGAATAGTCATCATTCTTCTGTGTTAATTATTTAATTCAGAGACATGATTCTATTACCACTTCTTTTTAGTTAGAATATTGAAATCCATCTACATATTTCTCTACAATGTTATATTTATAAGTAAGTATTCATAGTTTTGTTTTTTAAGTGACCAAAATAATTGTAAATTGTTAGAGATATTGTACCTCACTTGTGTAACTATGATTTTTTTTTTTTTTTTAGCTGCTACAGATTTTAGTCCTAATCCTATATATGAAAAATAATTTAAATCCATTTGTTACACCTTTTATTTTTTCAATGGTTCAATAGGACCAATAATTTCTAAAACTAATTAATTCTTTTTAAACAAGACCAATGTTGTTAAGGTATATAATATCTATGTCGGCACGTTAATAACTATTACAGATTAAAAGATTTAATGTATAAATACTTTTGGTCCTGAAATTTTATGAAAGTAAACAATTTAATTTATGAATTTTAGTTGAAAACAATTTAGTTTTTGTATTTTTAAATTTATAACAATTTCGTCCATAAATTTCTATAAGTAACGATTTCGTTTCTACACTTTATAATTTATAACGATTTACCTTAAGAGGCCAAATATATTTTTTAACAAAAGTCCTAATACCTCCATATATTTCAATATACCTAAAAATTATGGATGTTAACCATATATATATATACATAAACATGAAAACTCAGAAGTAGGGTAAATGTTATTTTTGCATGACTAATTTGTATAAAATATAATTGAAATAATTTTTACAAATCATGATTTTTCTTTTCATGAATAACTTATCGATATTTCTATAAAATTCAATTTTCTTTTTGTCAGCCTTCGCATTTTAGCCTTGGTCCTTGAATTCACCAAATTTGTGGTCTGAAAAAGAATAGTAGCTAGATCTAATAATATTATTATTATTAATGATAATAAATTGAGAAACAATAATAATATTTTTTTTTAAGAACAGGACAATAATAATAATTTGCTGTTTTTTCAGATAATGTAATAAATGAAACTAAATATAATGCACCGTACCATACGTGTCAAATGATATCGCATTGTACGTGTTTAAAAATTTGAAAATTTATTCGCCTCCACATAGTATTAACCGATTATATGGATTCAAAAATTTTGTATATCCTCTAATTAATTATTATACATATATTAACCGATTATATGGATTCAAAATTTTTTGTATATCCGCTAATTAATTATTATACATATACTTATAAGTTTTTGTTTTTATTTGAAATGCATTAATGTTTAAATAATGAATCGTATTTGAAAAGCTTTTTATAGTTTGACATTTGAACAAAACTAAACCCTTGTCTAGACAGTGACCAGGTAACAGCTCATATATTGCACTATTTTAAATTTAGTTGTTACATTTCAAATCACTAATGTTAAGGTTTATTTAAAGTATTGAAACGGAACAAAACTTAAAATACATGTTTAAAATAATAATTTAATTAACCATATTGAATTGATAGGTAACAAAAAACTTAGGCCGTCAACTTTGATATGGTTTAAAAGTCACATATCTATTAAATAAAATCGGTGAAATTTTCATTAAAAATAAAATTTAAATATGTATCAAATAAATCGATTACTTTTTAAATTTTCGAATTTATTATAGATTTATTAGACACAAAGTTAGTTATTTAAGTTTTTTTATTTTCTATTTTTCGACACTTGCTCTCGTTACTCACTCTAGAGTGGATATTGAGAAGAAATGATATGATACATTACGAGAGGAAAAAGAAATAAAAAGTTATGGGCATGTTTGGTAAACAACTATATTAAAATGGAAAAACTGAAGATATTTGGAAAGGGAAAGAAATATTCATTTTCCCATATATTACTTCATCAGCAGCATTCTTATACATCATCAATAATGTAAAAAAAGACTAAAAAGGGCATAATTAAAAAACTATTTAACAAAAAATGTAACTAATGCTCAACTAACCAATTTTACATCTAATATCCCTCAAGTTCGACCATATAAGTTGATGATACCCAACTTGCACAAAATAGAGAAATGGACTGATATGAGCTAGTTGACCTTTAGATGTGACTGGTAAGAGTTTAAGGGATCCATCGGCAACTTTGTCTCTAACAAAATGACAATCAAATTCTATATGCTTGGTTCTTTCATGAAAAGCTGGATTAGTGGCAAGATATATGGTTGACTCGGGAACTACATACTTGATTTATTTGTACCAACTTTGTCTCTTACAAAATGACAATCAAGTTCTTTATTTATTTGTACCAATTTTACATCTAATAAACTAAGATTCAGTTTTATATTTTCAGATTCACTGAATTTAGTGAATATGTGTTTGGTTGGCAATTTGAATTTTATTTTTGTAAATTGTTTTCGAATTATGTGATCCAAATATTGCAAATTATGAAGATAAAAAAATAACTTTTTTTATGTTTTTCAGCATATCCAGATTTTGAATTCAAAATTTTAAATTAAAGAATTATATTAAAAATGATAAAAACAATAACAAATATACTATTTCATTTTATAAACTCAAGCTACATTTGGCATTGCATTAGTTGTGTTAAACAGTCATTTGGAAAAAATCTCAATCGTTTTTTGCGTTTGGTAAAACAGATTTAAATTGAATCAATTAAAATCACTTTTAGAAACATGTTAATTTCATGTCTATTTTAAAAGCAATAGCCTATTAGCTTTTAGATTTTCCAAACATTGTAAGAGATTTCATGAATATTTAGTTTCAATTTTATACTTTAAAAATAAGATTTATTTTATATAATTATCTATTTCTCACCTAATCAAATCTATTTTCCATTTTTCATGAGTTAAATGCATCATTTTTTTAAAAAAAAAAAATATACCATATTTATTTTTTTAAAAAAATAAAGCTATTTTTCTTAATATTTAAAAACTAGTTTATAACAAACAAATTTTATCATAATAAACAATTATTTAAAATTTCATTATAATTTTTTTAAAAAAACGTTGAGTCTATTTTAGTTATTATATTTAAAATATGACGTTTTTTTTTTTATTTATTTACCAAACACTCTAACCTACTTTTTGAAGTTTAGGATGAAATTTACCACACACTATTTTACTTCTTTCCACAACCGATTTTCTAAAAGCTGCCAATAATTATTTTATAAGCTACAGCAATCCTAAATGGACCCTCAATTACTTTTGTTAAATTAAAATATGCAATATACTATATATTATATTATATTATATTATAACATAATTATTATACAAAAATTTTAACATAAAATAAATTCATAAATGAATTAGTAATGGTTTATATTCAACCCCGTATTTAGTAACTAAAAATATTTCCAAACACATTTCACAAATTTGTTCAAATTGAAATTTACTTTTCGAATCTTCTGCCAAACACATATACCAAAAAGGGAAATACAACTTTATTGTCTTTTAATCCCTTATTTTTAAAATTCTATTTTCATATGGAAAAATTAAAAGGATATTGTCCTTTTAGAAACTATTTAGTAAAATATTGTTGTTTTTAAACTATTTGTAAAAATATTGTTGTTTTTTTTTTTTTAAATAAGTCGAGGGTTGAAAATTCGACCTACATAGGTTGAATTTTGAACCCCAACCTTCGACCTTCCTTTCACTTGTACATCGAACTTTGAACCATCGACCTTGCCCTTCCTAACATTATTATTGAGTCTGTTTAATTATCATTCCGAAGACCTTCCTCTATCAAACGATCGTATTTCTAAATTTTCATAAGGTCCCCCTGGAATTCCTTCTAAAGCTTGTTGAATAATTTTTATGGATTCTATCATCTCAGCAAGTCTGACTAAATAACGAACTAATTAATCTCCTTCTTTTTGCCACTAAACTTCCCAATCAAATTCGAGAGCGAGATTATGAGAGAAAGCGAGAGTTTAAGAGAGTGTGAGCGAGAGCGAAATAGCGAGATTTTGATAGAGAACGAGAATACTGTACAAATTTCCTTTTTTTTCCTTTTTAATTATTACACATTCCACCTTCTTCTTTCTAATCATTTTTTTTAAAAAAATTCATTTTAAAAACAATTTCTAAAAATATTTTATTATTTTATTTAAACTCTAAAAATAATAATAACTCATAAAAATAAAAAATGTAAATTAAATATCTCATTTATATAAAAATAATTACAAAAATCAATGTGTCCCACAAGGCGGACATCGTCGATTTCGAGCTGGTGTCGTCGTTGACTTCGTACTTGAGTTGTTCGGGTTCTTCTTGATGTTGCTCTGGTACCTTTGCAGGCGCTTCATATATAAATTTTCATTATGCTCTCCACGACCCCGACCAATGTCCATGCACGTATGAAGACAAAGGACCAGCCTCTAAGTCATAAATGTTCTGAACCAAATGCTGGCATCATACGGATACATAATTTAATTTGACTATGTTCTGCGTCATAGAGGATAACTCTTCCACATTATGTGCAACCTATCAAACTCATCCTCTTCCCGAACAGGTCCTCTACGTCAGGAGCTGGTGGAGGAAAATAGTATATCGTATCATAATGATTTCCTCCATATAGCTTTGGTTGTCACTAATATAGCAAGAACCTGGTTCGGATCATTTGCAACCTCAAGGATTCTACTGTTGTTTGATCTCTGTGAATTATAAAACAATTAGACAATATTTAAATATAATTTAAATAAAAAAATTAGATATATTCATTCATTTACCAGATGACCACAGCTGCTCCGGACGAGTGACGTAGCGCCTTGTGATATTATTATACCAATGAAAATATTATGGAGTGACATCTGTGTCAAACTGTTCAAGAGAAACCCCCACTGCAATAAACCTTGCACGATAGTGCATCGCACCACCAAATGTGCAACTTTTCGACCAATCTCCAGTCCTTAGGTCAATAATCATGCAGTACGGGTTCATATTACAAGGCGATGAGACATCCTGTGAAAACCGAATATGTCTCATCACCCTGTCAGGAAGATGCCACTCACCAATGTGGAAAACATATGAGAGGACTCATCGCCGCCATTATGTTTGACCATTTGTACAAAAATTAGGCAAGTATACACAATAATTTTGTACGACTCCCAAATAACCTAAAACACAAAATATTATATTAGAGAATATTAAAGACAAATACAATAAAAATGTGAATAAAATAATCATTTAGGTTTAGTGTGAATAAAATAATCAATTAGGTTGACAAACTTCTAACCAGTCATCATACATCACTCTGGTGCCTGACTTACCATCAACATGTAATCCCAACAACACTTCTATGTCTTGTAGAGTGATAGTGCACTCTCCAACAGACATATGGAATGTATGCATCTCGGGCCTCCATCTCTCGACCAAAGTTGTGATTAGATGCCAGTCCAACTGAATAAATCCTGCCTCTCGACATCTGCAAGATATTTATCCAGTAGTACGATCTCACCATACAACATATGATCGATGAATGGACTGGTCGTACAAAACATCGGATCAACAGGTCTTGGGTTTATCTTGACGCTCTAATGCATCCCTTATTTCAGCTCTTCTTTTCTCAAAATAGTTCACGCATTTGAAGAATTTTATCTAAGCAAAAGCATTTACAGGCAACAGTCGAGCTCCTTTGAGGACTCCATTTATGCACTCTGATAGATTTGTCGTCATCCACCCATATCTGAATCCTTCATCATGTGCTTGAGTCCATTGCACTAAACTAATGTTGTCAAAAAAACTTAGACAACTCCGATTTATTCCTTTGATATCTTTAATTGCTTTGTTGAACTTTTGAATTTGAAACTGACACCCGGCACGATAAACATAATTTTTCAATGAATTAAATTTATACTTTTTATTGAAGTTGCTGATGATATGTTGTAAGCAGAAACGATGGTGACATTTCGATCCCGTCCAACCATTTGCTGGGTTATTCATTGCTGCAATTATACCAGCATGTCAATATGAAATTAAACACACCTCTTTGTGTGCTACAATTTCTCTCAGGTGTTTCATACTTAGTGATCTCGAACAAGCTATCATACCGAGCGGTACTGTTTATGTAACAAGTGGCAAGCATTCGGCATTCCATGCTCGCATTTTATGGCCGTTTGCTCTCATTTTAACATGAACTACGAAGATTTTATTGAGGACTACTACAAATTGTCAAGTATGTTGAATGTTACCCTCCTCAATTTCAACATGTACTGCATGAAGATTACTGGATCACGTACTCTAATATGCCCGTCTTACATCCTGATCCATCGTTGTTGAGAAGACCTGGTAGACCAAAAAGTTCACGTTATCACAACGAGATGGATTGGATAGAACCAGCCACTTAACAACGATGTGGATTTTGTAACCAGTTAGGACATAATCGAAGGAAG
>NC_052349.1:13200765-13322184 GCF_009727055.1 Benincasa hispida
TATGTATTGTTTCCAAGTTTTTCTTTGTTCGTCGAGTTCTCAACGTTCGACCTTCACATTAGTCGAGTTCTCAATGTTCGACCTCTAGCCTCGAACTCCCAAAACAACAATATTTCTCTAATAAGTTTTGAAAACAACAATATTAATATTAAAGGTCTATTTCATATTGCCAATAAAATAGACCTTATGTGTTTGTTCAAATTTAAAATATATTGAACAAGAAGCAAAAATGAATAAAAAGATCGAGAGCAAGGAGTGTTGAGAGAAGTGAGAGTCAATAATAAAGATCAAGTATGTGTAACTACACATGCTTCAAAAAAAAATTGTTACCGTAATTTCACTATGTAAATAATAATAACAATAATAATAAAAAATCTAAAAGTCAATCTTTTTACTTTAATCGTTGGGAAAAAACTTTATTTATTAGACACTTTCAAAACTTGAAAACTAAATGGACAAATAAGAGAGTAAACTTATAATTTAAGTTTTAGACCATTGAAAATCGATAAAGTTGACGCAGGTTGGTGCTTTGCCCGGTCTTTTCAATATAATGGGCTTTGAAAATATGCCTACATTACGGTTTTTCTTTAAAAAAATATGTGTTTAAATTGGAAAGAAAAAAAAGTAAAAACAAAAGATTTTAAAATATATGTTTAAATTAATAAATAAGCGTTTTATTTTTTTATTTTTTTTATAAAGGAGTTAAAATGCTTTTAATTTTTATTATATTCATCCCATTATGTTGCTTATAAAATAATCAAAGAAACTTTTAGTACCACAAATTCCTTTCTACACTTTTTCGAATACTATGTGTTTAGTAATCATTTGATTTTTTGTTTTTTGTTTTTGAAAATTAAATCTATAAATATCATCCATGCATAGTATTAAATTTCCATCGAAATGTCAATATCTCCAATAGTATTTCCATGTTTTCATGAGTTTGACATCGACATGGAGGTGAATTGATATTCCCGTTATATCGGAAAAAAACACACTAAACACAAAAAAATAATCATCAAAATGCCATTAATATGAATTTAGTATAAATAATATACATATGTTTGGAAATTGTAACATGTTTATTTACTAATTAAAATTTACTTTTTGAATTCGTTTTTATAAATTTTTTTTTTTAGAAATATCCATCGATATCGATATTTCCATCGAAATCTTCGTAAAATTAAGATCTCGATAACTTCGTCGACATCAATATCATAAATATTACTTCCATCAAATTTCTACTCTATTATCTACTTTTACCAAATGTTTAAAAAAAAGTCAAATTTTGGAAACTAAAAAAAGTAGCTTTTAAAAACTTGGTTTTGTTTATAGAATTTGGCTAAAAATTCAACTATTGTATTTTTTTTAAAAAAAAAGATGCAAATCATGGTAAAAAAAACAAAAGAAAAAAGAAAATAAGAAAATAACTTAATTTTTAAAAAATAAAAATAAATAAATGAAATTATTACTGCTAATCACGGGATTTGACCTTAAATACATCCGCACATTTAAATTATTTTGGTCCCTTTTGTTGTTCAAGTTATTTAATATGATACATCTGTACATTTAAACGATAATTATTTTGGTCCTTTTGTTGTTCAAGTTATTTAATATTTTGTCCATTCAACAATCTTCCAACCAGCCTTTTGTCTTTCCCTCTCCAATGCTGAATTTTCTAAACTTAAAAAGACTAAATTTAATCAAATATGAAAGACTGGAACTCCTTCAAAGTTTGGAAATAAAAGCTAAAGCTCTGTATTTTAAAAATCACACACTAAGGCTTCGTTTATTCATCATTTCATTTTTTGTTGTTATTTTCCAATCGTTTCCTTTTCTGTTTTTATTTTTAAAAATTAAGACTATTTTCTCACATTTCTTATCATGATTTGTATCTTTTTTAAGTACAATTTTTAGTCAAATTCTAAAAACAAAAGCAAGTTTTTAAAAACTGTTTTTTTTAGTTTTCAAAATTTTGTTTGGTTTTTTAAAGAGTTGCTAGAAAATAGATAACAAAGGAAAAATTGGAGGTGAAAATAGTGTCTAGCTTAATTTTCAATAACAAAAAAAAATGGTTACCAAACAAAACCTAAAATATTAATTTTTGGTTTTAGAATTTGTCTGAGAAATCAAATATTCTAGTAAGAAAGTTGAGAAGAAACCGATATAAATTTTAAAAACAAAATTGTGTTCAAAAGAACTGAAATAATCATAAAAGTTTAATATGAAGGAACTGATGAAGGTTCGCAGTGGAAGGGATTGGTCCCAATTTTATTTTCACAAAATTGAAGTTTTACAGAACAAGAAAAAATGATGCATTATAATAAAAAGTTCTACAACATACATTTACACAAAAAAATTAAGGAAGAAAAAGGACCTACGCATAAAGCCCAATAATCTTTGCTTAGCCCCTCGATCTGATCACGAACGTTTCGATCTTCCAATTCGATCTTCAAGTACTAAGATCCCAAATGAAGACATCACCACTTGAGAACCTTCTATATTCTCTTGGAATGAGAATTTGGCAAAAGTGGTGGGCTCTGCTAGGTTATTTGGGAAGAGGGAGGAAAGGAACTAAGAGAGGAAGAAGAAAATCTTCATTTTCTGTGTGTGTTTTTGTGAATCTCATAACAAATCCCTCTAACCATCAAAGAATTGAGAAAGAAGAGGACAAAACCAACACCTATCCTCACGTTCTGGTTGAGAGAATTAAAGGGAGGAAGTCTTTAATTAAATTTAAATTTAAATTTAAATTAATTTAATTTAATTAATAATTATATATATATAATAACTAACTTATTATATGTATATGTAACTATATGTTATATCAAATATAACACATAACCTACAGTTTTTATATTGTATCAAATACAATATAATAGTTTTATTTCTCTCAATTAATTATGAATTTTTAATATAAATCACACTTATACTAAATTCAATTATATGAATCTCATTCATATAATTAATATTTGATCATATTCAAATATTTAATTCCTCTCAAAATAAACTTTATAATGTATCAAATACATTATATTAATTATATCATTTATATTTAATTTAATTAATTACATCACATACAATTAATTTAATTAATTACATCACATTCAATTAATTTAATTAATTATATCATATATAATTAATTCCCGCAATTAATTTGAACAATTAAAATTATTCCAAAAATAATTCTCAATAAATCCCTGTTGAGCTACAAAGGGGATCTTATGAACCTGTAGAATAAAGCTCCAATGGTACTTGGATAATTAATTAAACTCTTTAATTAAATTTACCCAACATCCATTAATTGTCAGTCACTCCATTAAAGACCAACAACTGCACTTTTCATACTATAGATATATTTCCGTGTCCATTGGATATAACCAGTCAACGGTGCAATGACCCTTCACAAATTGCTCGTAAGTATAGTTGGGCAAAAATTATCGTTTGTTACGGAAGTTACATCTAACTCCTTAAGTACCACTGACCCCTCTAATGAATAATAAGTCATAGTCCAACTATGATCAAATCTCTCTCGGGCAAAGAAAGGGTGTGGCCACATTGTACAAGCCCTGGAATTAGCCCTTAAGAGAGCAATTTATCTACTTACCCCGACATTAGGAAATGAGTGAATTCCGCCTTATGTAGTTGTGTTCCCAACTCCCTAATCAGACGAATCTCCAAAATGTTAAGCATACAAATCGACGATCTCGCCGAGGACTGCCTTCATAAGTAGGAGTTCACAACTCACACAAGATTCAGGTCATGTCATCGCAGTATCATACAACAAGAGGAAAGCTACGGAGTTGTTGATGATTTTCTTGTAAATACAAGACTCATCAACATTCTAATCAAAGTCATAAGATTTGATCGCAATATCAAATCTTATATTCCAAGATCGAGATGCTTGTTTCAGTCCATAAATGGACCAATTAAGTTTGCAAACTTTTTGTTCTTGATCTTGTTTAATGAATCATCCTAGTTGATTCATGTAGATGGTCTCTTTAAGAATATCATTCAAAAAGGCAGTCTTGGCGTTCATTTGCCATATTTCATAGTCATAATATGTGGCTATGCACAAGAGAATTCTAATAGACTTTAACATGACAACGGGTGAGAAAGTTTCTTCATAGTCCACTCTGTTAATCTGGGTATAACCCTTTGCCACAAGTCTAGCTTTAAAGGTCTGTACCTTTTCCATCTACACCCCTTTTTCTCTTGTAGATCCATTTACAACCTATGGTTTTACTCCATCAGGTTGATCTACAAGCGCCCAGACAGAATTGAAGTACATAGACTCCATTTCTTGATTCATAGCTTTAATACATTCATCTTTGTCAATATCTTCCATTGCTTGTTTATAAGACAACGGATCCTCAACACCATCATCAGCTATGATGTCTTGGTCTTCTATTAAACTCATATAGCATATAGGTGGGTTCATAACCCTCCCACTACATCTAGGTAATCTCAACTCTTGAGCTGGATGTGAATGGCTAGATGAACCGATATCAACAACTCTTGTTGATTTATCGACCCCTTCAACAACCCTTGTTGAAGTTTCAGTAGATTCATTAAAAATTTCACGTAAAACAATTTTGTTTCATGGTTTATGATCCCTTAAGTGTGAAGGAACTCGAGAGATCCTTGAGCGGAAGCGGATCATCCAAATTCCATTTTGATTGAAAAATAAATTTACAATAAATATACAAGATATGCATTCTTAAATAAATTATAGCATGCTTTGGTAAAGAAAAAGAGTTCAAGAGATTATACCTTTGATGAAGAACG
This sequence comes from Benincasa hispida, assembly GCF_009727055.1. Classification (NCBI taxonomy): domain Eukaryota; kingdom Viridiplantae; phylum Streptophyta; class Magnoliopsida; order Cucurbitales; family Cucurbitaceae; genus Benincasa; species Benincasa hispida. Next base: position 13,205,551 of record NC_052349.1, read on the forward strand.
TTTCTTCGTGTAAACCCCTCGAACTGTCACGAACTCAAAAACAACAACAAGCTCGAGGACCCTCCTCAAGAAATCTCAAACCAAAATAAAAGACACGACCACTAGGAGCCTTCAATATACTCAGGGTGAAAGTCCAGGAGTTGTGGGCTTTGACTATTTTGGTTTGAAGGGTTTGTTTTTGTTTGGAAGAGGAAGAAGATTGAAGAAGATACAAAACGTTTCTGCTCTCTATCGTATAGCAAACTTCAATCGTGTAGTTCTAAAAAACGTGTGTCTGTGTGGAAGAAAAGAAAATAAAAACTTTTATTCCATTTGCCATAAAACTACTTAACAACCTACTAAGGTGGTTGGAGAAAAACTAGGAATTAATTATCCAAAATAATAAATTTAATATAAACAAATATGATAGCCAATTTATCATATCTTATTTATATTAAGCTATATGTTATATCAAATATAATACATAATCTATAGTTTTAATATTGTATCATATACAATATAAACTATAGTTCATTTTCTCTATTTTATGGCATATAATATAAATCATATTTATATTAAATTTTAATAACTATTTGAATCTCATTCAAATATTTATTTCCTTCAATCAACTAATAATGTATCAAATACATTATGACAATTATATCATATATAATTGAATCAATTTAATTATATCATATATAATTAAATTCCCGCCTATTAATTTGAACAATTCAAATTAACCTAAAAATGAATTCTCAACTAAATCTTTTTGAGCTTCCAATGGGACCTTATGGACCTATAGCTTGAAGCTCCAATGATAGGTGAATAATTAATTAAATTCTTTAATTACATTATCCACCATCCGTTAACTGTCGGACACTCCACTAAAGACTGAAAGCTGCACGCTTCGCACTACAAATATATTTCTGTGTCCATTGAATATAACCAATCAACAGTACGATGACCCTTCAAAAATCGCTTGTAAGTATAGTTGAGCCAAATTACCGTTTTTCCCCTATAGTTACATCTAACTCTTTAAGTACCACTAATCCCTTTAATGAACAATAGATCATGGTTCTACTATGACTAAACCCTTCTCGGGCCAGGAAAGGGTGTAGCACCACATTGTTCAAGACCCAGAATCAACCCTTAAGGGAGAAATTTATCAACTTATCTCTGCTTCGAGAAAAGAGTGAATTCCTTTTTGTGTAGCTATGTTCTGAACTCCCCAATCAAACAAATCTCCAAAATTGTAGGCTTGTTGAGTTGGCGATCTGGCCATTCTCACCCATACAAATCAAAGGACCGCCCTCATAGGCAGGACTTCACAACTCAGTCGTGATTAAGGTCATGTTACCTATGGTCATCCTGGTGAAATGAAAGTCTCTATTATGAACAATGTTATATAATGAGACTAAACATTTCATGGTCCGATCTTATACAAACTCCTTTGTATAGAATATCTCCGCTCGCATGTCTAATACATGAATGATCAGGATTAGATCATTTTTAACACTTTACAACATTTGTAACACCGACAAAGTGGGTCATACTCGTAGTGTCACAAGGATAAGGTATCCAGCCTTATCCATATACTACAGACCATGTAGATTATCACTTAAATATGATCCACCTGTATGTCTCCACATACATGTTTAAATTACAATGATAACCTTAGATGTTAGTTTATTGGTTTATGGTTAATGCAACTAAAATATCACAGATTTTATAAACGAAGTGAATAAAAAAATATCATATATTATTTATCACATAAGACTTTGTTCATACAAAGTTTACAAACTATAAGACCCTATGAGATTTAGCGCATCAACTCCAACAATCTCTCACTTGTCCTAAAGCTAATAGGGTGTACAAGATAATAAAAATACAAGTACACAAAACAATAAACTAGGGCATAACACTCCCAGTACAAGATCTCTTACTTGCCCCTAGTCTAGCCGTGGTCTGTCCCATAGATACATACTCTACAGATGACCCTCAAACACTATAGCCATGAGGGCCTTTATAAACGGATCATCAATGTTGTGCTCCAAAGCTATCTTCGTGACAATCACGTCCCCTCGATGCGCAATCTCTCAAATGAGATGAACTTCCGCTCTATGAGCTTGCCGCGCTTATGACTCCCAGGCTCACGGGAATTAGCCACAACACCACTATTATCACAATAAAGTATGATGGGCTTTAACATGTCTGGAACAACTTCTAAATTAGTCAGGAATTTCCTGAGCCAAATGGCTTCCTTAGCAGTTTCACAAGCCACTACATATCAGGCTCCATGGTGGAGTCCGCGATGCACCCTTGCTTAGTGCTTCGCCATACTGCTACCCCTCCATTAAGAGTGAACACTGATTCTGATATGAATTTCTGAGAATCCTTATCAATCTAAAAATCAGAGTCCATGTATCCCGTAAGGATCAAATCCTTTGAACCATACACAAGTATGTAGCCCTCGTTCTCCGTAGATACTTGAAGATATTCTTAACGGTTGTTCAATGATATAATCCTAGATTAGACTGATATCTACTGACTGTCCCTTTACATAGCAGATGTCAGGTCTAGTACATAACATCACATACATCAAACTGCCCACAACAGATGCATAGGGGACCCATCTCATATCCTCAACCTCTTGAGTTGTCTTAGGACATTGTTCCTTAGACAATGTATCTCCGTGTCTGTAAGGCAATAGGCCCCTCTTGGTGTTCGACATTGAATACTTGACAAGCATCTTGTCAATATATGACACCTGAGATAGTGCAAGCATTTTGTTCTTTTGATCTCAAAAGATTTGAATACCAAGAACAAAATGAGTCTTTCCCAAACCTTTCATTTAGAATTGGATCGCTAGCCAGTAAACCTACATCATTCTCAATGAGTAAGATATCATCTACATACAACAAACCTTATATTCCATAAGATTTGATCGCAGTATCAAACCTTATATTCCAAGATCGTGATGCCTATTTCAGTCCATAAATGGACCATTAAGCTTGTAAACCTTTTGCTCTTTACCTTGGACTATGAATCCCTCGAGTTGCACCATATAAATAGTCTCTTTAAGATTGCCATTCAGAAAAGCAGTCTTTACATCCATTTGCCATATCTCATAGCCATAATATGAGGCAATGGATAAGAGGATCCAGATAGACTTTAGCATGAAAACAGGCGAGAAAGTCCTTCATAGTCAACTCTCTCTACCTGGGTATAACACTTTACCACCAGTCTAGCCTTGAAGGTTTGCACCTTCCCATCAGCACCCATTTTCCTCTTGTAGTTCTATTTACAACCTATAGGTTTAACCCCATAAGGTTGATCTACAAGATCCCATATTAAATTGAAGTACATAGACTCCATTTTGAGATCCATGACTTCGATCCATTCATCTATGTCAACATCCTCCATTGCCTTTTTGAAAGACAATGGATCCTCAACTTCGCCATCAGCTACCATAGCTAGAATTTCCGTTAAACCTATATAATGAATAGGTAGGTTCACAATCCTCCCACTATGTCGAGGTTCCTTCAACACTTGAGGTGGATTTGACCTACTAGATGAACCTACTTCAACAAATCTTGTTGATGTACCAGGTTCTTCAACAACTCTTGTTGAAGATTCAGTAGTTTCTTTGGAAAGCTTATTCCACGCGATTTTGCTTTTGGGTCTATACTCCCTCATGTGGTCCTCCTTAAGAAAAGTAGTATTTGTCAATATAAATACTTTGTTTTCTTTAGGATCATATAAATAACCACCTCTCGTTCCATTGGAGTAGACTACAAATAGGCATAACCTTGAACGTTGTTCCAATTTCTTAGGGTTCGGCAACCCTAGATTCTAAAATGACATAAACTAGCTTTACGACCATTCCATAACTCCAAAGGTGCTTTGACAACACTCTTAAGGGAACGCAGTTCAGGATATAAGCGGCAGTCTCCACTACATACCCAAAAACGAGTCAGGTAAGGAAGCATAATTCATCATAGACCGAAACATGTCCAACAGGGTTTGATTTCTCCTCTCTGATAAACCATTCTGTTGAGGAGTTCCAGGTGCTGAGAGTTTGGATACTATTCCATGTTCTATCAAATAGTTCTTGAAAGTTGAATCCAAAAACTTTCCACCTCGATCAAATCAAAGTGTTTTAATCGTTCTATTTAATGCATTTTCAACTTTAGCCTCGAATTCTTTGAACTTTTCCAAAGACTTAGACTTCTGTTGCATTAAATAAACGTACCCATACCTTGAATAATCATCAGTAAAAGTGATGAAATATTCATAACCTCCCCTGGCTCTTACATTCATCGGATCACAAAGGTTTGAATGCACTAGCTCTAGAGATTTTTTGGCTCTATGAAATTTTCCAATAAAAGGCCTTTTTGTCATTTTGCCTTCAAGACATGACTCACACACAGGTAAAGAGATCCTTGAGTGGAAGCAGATCATCCAAATTCTATTTTGATTGAAAAACAAATTTATAGCAAACATACAAGATATGCATTCTTAAATAAATTACATCGTGCTTTTGAAAAGAAAAAAGTTCAATAGATTATACTTTTGAAGAACATTTCTTCGTGTAAAACCCTCAAACTGTCATGAACTCAAAAACAGCAACAAGCTTGAAGACCCTTTTCAAGAAATCTCGAATCAAAATAGAAGACACAACCACTAAGAGCCTTCGGTATACTTAGGATGAGAGTCCAGAAGTTATGGGCTCTGACTATTTTGGTTTGGAGGGTTTTTTTTTGTTTGGTGGAGGAAGAAGATTGTAGAAAATACATAACGTTTTTGCTCTCTATTGTATAGCAAACTTCAATAGTGTAGTTCTAAAAAATGTGTCTGTGTGAAAGAAAAGAAAATAAAAAGTTTTATTCCATTTGCCCTAAAACTACTAAACCACCCACTAAGGTGGTTGAAGAGAAATTAGGAATTAATTATCCAAATTAATAAAATAAATATAAATAAATATGATAACCAACTCATCATATCTTATTTATATTAAACTATATGTTATATCAAATATAACACTTTATCTATAGTTTTAATATTGTATTATATAAATATAAACTATAGTTCATTTTCTCTATGTTATGACATTTAATATAAATCATATTTATATTAAATTTTAATAACTATTTGAATCTCATTCAAATATTTATTTCCTCCAATTAAATAATAATGTATCAAATACAATATGACAATTATATCATATATAATTGAATCAATTTAATTATATCATATATAATTAAATTCTCTCTTATTAATTTGAACAATTCAAATTAACCCAAAAACTAATTCTCAACTAAATTCTTTTGAGCTACCAAGGGGACCTTATAGACCTGTAGCTTGAAGCTCCAATAATAGTTGAATAATTAATTTGAATAATTAATTGAACTCTTTAATAACATTATCCACCATCCGTTAACTGTCAGACACTCCACTAAAGACCGACAGTTGCACTCTTCGCACTACAGATATATTTATGTGTCCATTGGATATAACCAGTCAACAGTACGATGACCCTTCAAAAATCGCTCGTAAGTACAGTTGGACCAAATTACTGTTTTGCCCTTAAAGTTAAATCTAACTTCTTAAGTACCACTGATCTCTCTAATGAATAATAGATCATAGTCTCACAATGACTAGACCCCTCTCGGGAGAGGGTGTGGCACCACATTGTTCAAGATCCGGATTCAGCTCTTAATGGAGCAATTTATCTACTTATCCTTGCTTCAAGAAAGGAGTAAATTCTATCTTGTGTAACTATGTTCCCAGCTCCCCAATCAGATGAATTCTCAAAATGGTAGACTTATTGAGTCGGCGATCTGGCCACTCTCACTCATACAAATCAAATGACCGCCCTCATAGACAGGAGTTCATAACTCACTCAGGATTAAGGTCATGTTACCTATAGTCATCCTGGTGAAATGAAAGTCTTTATTATGAACAGTGTTATATAATAAGGCCAAACATTTCGTGGTACGGTTTTGTACAAACTCCTTTGTATAGAATATTCCCATTCGCATGTCTAATACATGAATGAACAGGATCAGATTCTTTGTAGCACTTTACAACATTTGTAACATCTATAAAACAGGCCATACTCATAGTGTCACTAGGATAAGGTACCCAACCTTATCCATATACTATAGACCATTTTGGTTATTACTTTAACATGATCCACCTGTATGTCCCCACATACATGTTTAAGTTACAACAATAACCTTGGATGTTAGTTTATTGGTTTGTAGTTAAAGCAACTAAAATATTACATATTTTATAAACAAAGTGAATAAAAATATCATGTATTATTCATCACATAAGAGTTTGTTCATACAAGGTTTCCAAACTATAGACCCTACTTTATTTAAGGCATTAACCCTAACAATCTCCCACTTGTCCTAAAGCTAGTGGGGTGTACTAGATAATAAAAATACAAGTACACAACAATAAACTAGGGCATAACTCGCCCATTACAAGATCTCCCACTTGCCCTAGTCCAGCTGTGGTCTGTACCATAGACCCATACTCTGCAGGTGACCCTCAAACACTGTAGCCGTGAGGATCTTCGTAAACGGATCAGCAACATTGTGCTTCAAAGCTATCTTCGTGATAATCACATCCCCTCGATGCACAATCTCTTGGATGAGATGATACTTCCGCTATATGTGCTTGTCACGCTTATGACTCCTCGGCTCACGGGAATTAGCCACAATACCACTATTATCACAATAAAGTGTGATGGGCTTTGACATATCTGGAACAACTTCCAGATCAGTCAGGAATTTCTTGAGCCAAACGGCCTTCTTAGCCTCTATGGTGGAGTTCGTGATGCACCCCTAATTGGTGCTTCGCCATACTACTTCCCCTCCATTAAGAGTGAACATGGATTCTGATATGGATTTCTGAGAATCCTTAACAGTTTGAAAATCAGAGTCTGTGTATCCCGTAAGGATCAAATCCTTTGAACCATACATAAGCATGTAGTCCCTCGTTCTCTGTAGATACGTAAGGATGTTCTTAACGGCTGTCCAGTGATCAATTCCTAGATTAGACTGATATCTACTGACTATTTCCACTGCATAGTAGATGTCAGGTCTACTACATAACATCACATACATCAAACTACCCACAACAAACGCATAGGGGACCCGTCTCATATTCTCAACCTTTTAAGGTGTCTTGGGATACTATTCCTTAGACAATGTAACTTCATGCCTGAAAGGCAATAGGCCCCTCTTGAAGTTCGGCATCGAATACTTGACAAGCATTTTGTCAATATCCGACGCCTGAGACAGTGTAAGCATTTTGTTCTTTTAATCTCGAAAGATCTGAATACCAAGAACAAACCGAGCCTCTCCCAAATCTTTCATTTGGAATTGGGTCGCTAGCTAGTTCTTAATTGTAGTCAGTAATCCTACATCATTCCCAATGAGTAGGATGTCATCTACATACAACACTAGAAAAATTACTGAATTGTTGATGATTTTCTTGTAGACACAAGACTCATCAATATTTTGATCAAAGCCATAAGATTTGATCACAGTATCAAACCTTATTTTCCAAGATCGTGATGCCTATTTCAATCCATAAATGGACCGATAAAGCTTGGAAACCTTTTGCTCTTGACCTTGGACTATGAATCCTTCGGGTTACACCATATAAATGATCTTCTTAAGATTGTCATTTAGAAAAGCAGTCTTGACATCCATTTGCCATCTCATAGTCATAATATGAGGCAATGGATAGGAGGATTCAGATAAACTTCAACATGGCAACAGGCGAGAAAGTCTCCTCATAGTCGACTCCCTCTACCTAAGTATAACCCTTTGCCACCAGTCTAGCCTAGAAGATTTACACCTTCTCAACAACACCTCGTTTCCTCTTATATATCCATTTACATCTATAGGTTTAACCTCATCAGGTTAATCTACAAGATCCCAAACTGAATTGAAGTACATAGACTCCATTTCGAGATTCATGGCTTTGATCCATTCATCTTTGTCAACATCCTCCATTGCCTTTTTGTAAGACAATGGATCCTCAACCTCGCTATCAGCTACCATAACTAAGATTTCAGTTAAACCAATCTAGCGAATAGGTGGGTTCGTAACCCCCCCACTACGTCGAGGTTCGAGTTGGATTTGACCTACTAGATGAACCTACTTAACAACTCTTGTTGAGGTACTAGGCTATTCAACAATCTTTGTTGAAGATTCAGTAGTTTCTTTGGAAAGTTAATTCAACACGATTTTATTTCTAGGTCTATGCTCCCTTATGTGGTCCTCCTCAAGAAAAGTTGCATTTGTCGATACAAATAGTTTGTTTTCTTTAGGCTCATAGAAATAACCACCTTCTGTTCCCTTGGGGTAGCCTACAAATAGGCATAACATCGAACGGGGCTCCAGTTTCTAAGGATTGGCCTCAAGCACATGTGTCAGGCAACTCCAAATTCTGAAATGACATAAACTAGTTTTACGACCATTCTATAACTTTAAAGGTGTTTTGGTAACCCTCTTAGAGGGAATGCAGTTCAGAATATAAACTCTAGTCTCAAGTACATAACTTCAAAACGCGTCACGTAAGGAAGCGAAACTCATCATAGATTGAACCATGTCCAACAGGGTTCAATTTCTCCTCTCTAATACACCACTCTGCTGAGAGTTGGGATACTATTCCATATTCTATCAAACGATTCTGGAAATTCAGATCCAAAAACTCTCGACCTCGAACAGATCGAAGTGTTTTAAGTGTTCTACTTCATGTATTTTCAACTTCAGTCTTGAATTCTTTGAACTTTTCAAAAGACTCAGACTTCTATTGCATTAAATAAACGTACCTATACTTTGAATAATGATCAATAAAAGTCATGAATTATTCATAACCTCCTCTGGCTCTTACATTCATCGGACCACAAAGGTCTGAATACACTAGCTCTAGAGGTTCTTTGGCCCTATGACCTTTTCCAATAAAAGGCCTTTTATTCATTTTTCCTTCAAGGCATGACTCATACACAGGTAAAGTATTTTCTTCTAACTCGCTTAGAAGTCCATTCTTCACCAAACTCTCAATCCTATTGAGATTATGTATCCTAATCTTAGATGCCAAAGTTGGGCATTTTCCTTAGGAGAAATTCTAATCCATTTAATTTGAGTTATGACAGTTTTAAACATCTCTATGTTATGGAGGAAATTTGTTGCTAACGACCTTAGCACATACAAATTATTTTCCAATTGAGCAGAACATATATCAACATCATTCTTAGTAATAATCACTTTATTATAAGAAAAATGAAGTTGATAATTACATTCCAAAAGACACTTTATAGACACTATATTCCTTTTTAAATCAGGAACAACAAATACATCATTCAAAATGAGAAATTTGTTCTATAAAGTTAACCGGAGACATCCCACTGCCACAGCTGAGATGACGTGCCTGGTTCTAACTCGCATTATCATCTCACCAGCATCAAGTTGTCGTCAGGAACTAATTCCCTGAAATGAAGAACAAACATGGTTAGTGGCCCCAGAGTCAATAATCTAGGTAGAATCATCATTATCCACTAAATAAGTCTTCAAAACAAGCAAATCATATTTACCTTGTTTGGCCTTCTTCTTCTCTGCCAAATATCTAGCGCAGTTCCTCTTCCAATGCCCGTCTTAGTGGCAATGGAAACGTTTTCTCTTGTAACCCCCACTGGTTGTCTACCTCTTGGAGCAGCAGTTTGTGGGTTAGTAGGAGCCTTCCCCTTACCACCCTTTTTCTTCTTCCACTTTCTAGTGCCGGAAGAAGAAGGTACAAACTTAGTTTCAGAGGTCGAACCTTTGTAGAACTTTTTAGATGATGAAACAACATTTACTTCACCCTTCTTCTCCTTACTTTTCAACAAGAATTGGCATGTCTAAAACTCTTGAGCAGAGTAGTAAGGTTGTAGTCAATCCTGTTCAGAACAGCATTCCTATGGAAATGAAGGAAGCTATCTGGTAAAGACTCCATAATGATGCTAACCTGGCTGGCCTCTTTGATGCTTGATCCGTTCATCTCAGCCACATTGAAGTGGACCATCATGTTGAGAACATGTTCCCGAACAGATGACCCCTCTTGCATCCATGAGTTGAAGATGTACTTGAGAGCGTCTGCCTGAGCTGTGCAGGTGGTTGTCCAAACATTTACCATAGGGACTCCATGATTTCATGCGCAGTGACTATGGGCTCATGCTTCTTAGCCAATACTTTGTTAAGGTTGGCCAAGATGTATGCTCGGGCCTTCTCATTCGTCCTTGTACATCGCTCATATGCTTCTCAAATGTTTCGAGCAGCAATAGGAGTTGGAATGGGAGGACACTTCTCCATCAGGACAAATCGGAGATAATCAATGATTAAAATCGTGTTTATTATATTTTTTCAACTAGCGTAGTTTTCGCCAATTAGTTTGTCGGCGGCAAGTAAGCTTAGAGTCATAATAGCCATATTAATATTGTTGAAACAGAACAAACTTAATTAAGTCTACTTGCATTAAACCACTTTTAGAAAACCAATCATGTTTTAGCAAAATAGTCTAGTGTACCCTAAATTACATCTATTTTGCAATGATGTTTCAGTGAGGCAGGAATTGTATGTAAGTTGTAACCCCTCATTTTAAGTCCTAGAGTCCCGCCCTAATGAGCCAACCTTAGGGAAAAGCCGATTAGAACAAGAGACTGAAGCAACATTATCCATTTCTGGAGATCAAATAAAGAATTATGCAAAACTGTCATCCTTTAGGGGGACACCCACTATGCCACGAGGCGATGCACAAAACTTTATCCAATCTAATGAGAGAGATTGAGGGATATGTTGTCACACGTCCCACACCCACTTACTATGAACACTCTCTCCATTCACTTTGGTATTGACCTACCCAAATGCAACCCGTAGGGGTACACCCATAGTGCCTCAAGGCCAATGATAGATCTCACGGTGTGAACTTTTAGGGAGAAACGTGTAGAGGTTAAAGTGAAGTATCATATACTCCAATTTCCTCCCACTAATTGTTCTACCTAGGCTTCATTAACTTAGAAAATTTGGCTACTAATTTTATCTAAGTGATTGTTTAATTTGCTCAAAAACAACAATTGTCTTTGATGATTAAACAACTTTGATTCAAGTCTTATTAAATTCTTTAACAGACTTTCATCAAATTTGCATGCATGTAACAAATCTATCTAATTCACCTTTCCAAGCAGGTTCCCAGGTAGGGGTGCAACGTTTCCATCGACTTAAGTACCCCAGCCTAGCCAGAACCAACCTTAGACAAAAGATCCCTTATAGATACATTTGTTACATATTTAATATTTTATTAGGAATAAATTTAATCCTATTAAACCGATTTAAAAGATTAAACTTAGATTTCTAATCTTATTAGAAACGTGATCTTAGGTCTATCTCAATCAAATTTTAAAACACCTTTAAAAAATTATTAAAGCCTAAGGTTTGCATGCAACTCTTTCTTATTGATTTTAATTCTAACTTCATTTATTATAACACTTATAAGAAACTAAATAATTAAAACCAATCAACATTGCAAGCTAGACATACATAAGTTATTTATAACAATTATAACTTAACCTAAGGTAGTGTCATGCTTCATGCAATATTTATTCATTACTAATATATAACTAAGTAATGAACTAAGTTACAACATACATTCCATACAAACATTGAACTTTATATTATAACATTTATAATATAAATGATGCATGGATACACTATAATGCATGCATACATATATTATAACTCTTATGTTATATGATGCATAAGCATGCTTTATGTAATTTAAATCATGCACACTAATATATTATAACACTTATAATATAAAATGATGCATGAAAAAAAAATGCATAACCTATGATGGGTTTTAAAACTATATGACATACATTATGGCATATAAAATAAACATACATCATATGTATATTTAACTAAAGTTTATGGACTGGGATAAATAATCTCAAAACTGGAAATTAAATGGCTAAACTATTACAAAAGTCGAGTCCATCGGTTTGGAACAAGTCAACCAGGTCTTGAACCGCTTGCCTCGAACCGCTCCACCAAGAACCCTAGTAGCTTGATCGTGTAGCAAACTCCTGATCATCGAGTAACGAGGTGTCGAGTACAAACTTTCATGCATATGCGATCGCGTAGCTTTTAACTATGTGATAAGCATGAAAGTCTACGCGATCCTGTAGCGTGCATTGATTATCGCATACCATACAATCGTGTAGCTACGAACTATACGATGAGCATGATAGTCTACACGTTCATGTAGTAAGTGTCGAGTATCGTATACTATGCGATCGTGTAGCTACTGACAATGCGATGAGCATGATAGTCTACACGATCATTTAGCACACAAGCCTTGCATCGAGTATCATATACCGTGCGATCGTTTACCCATCGAGCACCTATGCGATCATGCAGCCAACGCAACACGATCGTGTAGCAAACTTTACACGATCACGTAGCATTAACTATGAGATCATTTAGCAGATGTTACACGATCATGTAGTAAACTCTACATGAACGCATAACAAAGTTTAAACGATCGTTTAGCTCTAACTACACGATGCGGCCACCATTTTGACTTCTCCATCAAAACGAACTGTAACCTTTCTTCTGAAGCTTCACGACTCAAAAACTAAACGAATACAGACTCGATTGCAAGTTTAATACCAAAAAACATAGAGGCCCTTACAAATTAACTTTGTAATTAAACAAAAACCCATAAACAGAGACATTTATCCCATAAACATCCATCAACAAACCATCCACATACATTTAACATTTAAATGCAATGCAAAATTTAAAATCCACCACTACTGTAAACGATTTCAATACAAAAATTAAATTTGGAATCAGAACTACAACCTGACTCTGATACCAAATGAAGGAACTTGTTTTAAAGAGATCCTTGAGCGGAAGTTAATCGACTAAATTCCATTTTGATTGAAAAAACAAATTTACAGTAAACAAACAAGAAATGCATTCTAAACAAATGACAATATGTTTTTGTAAAGAAAAAGAGTTCAAGAGATTATACCTTTGAAGAACGATTCTTCGTGAAATACCTTCAAATTGTTATTAACTCAAAAACAGCAACAAGCTAGAAGACCCTCTTCAAGAAATCTCGAACCAACAATAGACACGACCACTGAGAGCCTTCAGTATACTCAGGGTGAGAGTCCAGGAGTTGTGGGCTCTGACTAGTTTTGTTAGGAAAGTGAGTTTGAGTTTGAAGGAGGAAGAAGATTGAAGAAGATACATAACGTTTCTTACTCTCTATCGTATAGTAAACTTCAATTGTGTAGTGTTTCTTAACTGTGTGGAAGAAAAGAAAACTATTTTTCATTTTTTCCAATTGCCACAAAACTTAATTAACCACCCACTAAGGTGGTTGGAAAGAAATTAGGAAAAATAACAAAATAAATATAAATAAATATGATAACTAACTTATCATATCTTATTTATATTAAACTATATGTTATATCAAATATAACACATAATCCATAGTTTTAATATTGTATCATATACAATATAAACTATAGTTTTTTTCTCTATTTCTATGGCATTTAATACAAATCATATTTATATTAAATTTTAATAACTATTTGAATCTCATTCAAATATTTATTTCCTCCAATCAAATAATAATGTATCAAATACATTATGACAATTATATTATATAATTGAATCAATTTAATTATATCATATATCATTAAATTTTCTATTATTAATTTGAACAATTCAAATTAATCCAAAAACTGATTCTCAACTAAATTCTTTTGAGCTACCAAAGGAACCTTATGGACTTGTAGCTTGAAGCTCTAACAATAAGTGAATAATTAATTAAACTCTTTAATTTACATTATCCTTCATCTGTTAACTATCGAGCACTCCACTAACGACCGACAACATCGCTCTTCGCACTACAAATATATTTCTGTGTCTATTGGATATAACCAAACAATAGCACGATGACCCTTCACAAATTGCTCGTAAGTACAGTTGGGCCAAATTACTGTTTTGCCCCTGTAGTTATATCTAACTCCTTAAGTACTACTGATCCCTCTAATGGACAATAGATCATAGTCTCACTATGATTAAACCCCTCTCGAGCTAAGAGAGGATGTGGCGCCACATTGTTCAAGACTCGGAATCAGCCCTTAAGGGAGCAATTTATCTACTTATCCCTGCTTCGGGAAAGGGTTGAATTCCATCTTGTGTAGTTGTGTTTCCAGCTCCCCAATCAGACAAATCCCCAAAATGGTAGGCTTGTTGAGTCAACGATCTGGTCACTCTCACCCAAACAAATCAAAGGACCACCCTTATAGGTAGGAGTTCACAACTCACTTAGGATTAAGGTCATGTTACCTATGGTCATCCTGGTGAAATGAAAGTCTCTATTATGAACAGTGTTATATATTGAGACTAAACATTTCGTGATCCGATCTTATACAAACTTCTTTGTATAGAATATCCCCACTCGCATGTCTAATATATGAATGATCAGGATCATATCATTTGTAGCACTTTACAACATTTGTAACATCTACAAAGCGGGTCATACTCGTAATGTCACCAAGATAAGGTACCCAGCCTTGTCCATATACTACAGACCATTTAAGTTATTACTTAAAAATGATCCACCTGTCTCTACATACATGTTTAAGTTACAACAATAACCTTGGATGTTAGTTTATTGGTTTGTAGTTAATGTAACTAAAATATAACATATTTTATAGACAAAGTGAATAATAATATCATGTATTATTAATCACATAAGAGTTTGTTCATACAAGGTTTACAAACTATAGAACCCTACGATATTTAGGGCATCAACCCCAACACGAACGACCCAAAAATAGTAAACTACAAATTTGATCGCAAAGAATTATGCTCAAAACATGGGCCCTTACGAACCAATTTGTAAATAAAAACAGTAAATTCTAAATGGACAATCCCAAAAATATCCATAATTATAAACCATTCATCACAATATTCATCACATGAATACAGAATGCATAAACCCACCAATACTGTAAATTAGTTATGAAAAATTAAAAAAAAAAGGCAAAAAACCCCGCTCTTATACCAATTGAAGGAACCATTGAAGGTTCATTGCAGAAGGGGATCGATCCCAATTTTATTTTTCACATAATTGAAGTTTTACAGAACAAGAAAAAATTATGCATTACAATAGAAAAGTCTACAACATCCATTTACACAAAAGAATTAGGGAAGAAAGAGGACTTACCCTTGAAGCCCAATGATCTTCACTTAGTCCCTCGATCTGGTCACGAACGTTTCAATTTTCCAATTCGATCTCCAATAACTGAAATCCCAAATGAAAATACTACCACTTGAGAACCTTCTGTATTCTCTTGGGGATGAGAATTTGGTAGGAGTGGTGGGTTCTCTAGGTTATTTGGGAAGAGAGAGGAAAGGATCTAAGAGAGGAAGAAGAAAATCTTTATTTTCTACTTTGTGTGTTTTTATGAATCCCAGAGCAAATCCCTCTGATCATTAGAGAATTAAGGAAGAAGATGACAAAACCAGTACCCAACCTCACGTTCTGGTTGGGGGAATTAAGGGGAAGGAGTTAACTCCCTCGATTTAATTAAATTAAAATTAAAATTAATTTAATTTAATTTAAATTATATATATAACAACTAACTTATTATATGTATATGTAACTATATATTATATCAAATATAACACATAACTTATAGTTTTTATATTGTATCGAATACAATATAATCTATAGTTTTATTTCTCTCAATTAATTATGAACTTTTAATATAAATCACATTTATACTAAATCAATTATATGAATCTCATTCATATAATTAATATTCGAATCATATTCAAATATTTAATTCCTCTTAAAATAAACTTTATAATGTATCAAATACATTCTATTAATTATATCACATATAATTAATTAAATTAATTATATCATATATAATTAATTTCCTCAATTAATTTGAATAATTCATATTATTCCAAAAATAATTCTCAATAAATCTCTGTTGAGCTACAGAAGGAACCTTATAGACTTGTAGATTAAAGCTCTAATGGTACTTGGATAATTAATTAAACTATTTAATTAAATTTACCCAACATCCATTAACTATCGGTCACTTTACTAAAGACTGACAGTTGCACTCTTCACACTATAGATATATTTCTGTGTCCATTATATATAATTAGTCAACAGCCCGATGACCCTTCACAAATTGCTCGTAAGTATACCTGGATCAAAATTACCATTTTGCCCCTATAGTTGCATATAACTCCTTAAGTACCACTGACCCCTCTAATGAACAATAAGTCATAGTCCAACTATGACCAAATCCCTCTCTGGTCAAGAGAGGGTGTGGCCACATTGTTTAAGCTCTGGAATCAGCTCTTAAGAAAACAATTTATCTACTTACCCCGACATTAGGGAATGAGTGAATTTCGTCTTGTGTAGTTGTCTTCCCAATTCCCCAATTAAACGAAACCCCAAAATGTTATACATATTGAGTCGACGATCTGGCTACTCTCACCCATGCAAATAAAAGGACCACATTCGTAGATAGAAGTTTACAACTCACTCAGGGTTCGGGTCTTGTCATCTATGGTCATCCTAGTGAAATGTAAGTCTCTATTATTGATGGCATTATATAATGAAACTAGTCATTTCGTGGTTCGGTCTTATACAAACTCTTTGTATAGGATACCCCGCTCACATGTCTCCACAGAATGATCGGGATCAGATCATTTGTAGCACTTTACAACACTTATAACATCTACAAAGCGAGTCATATATGTAGTGTCACTAAGATAAAGTACGCAGCCTTATCCATCTACTACAAACCGTTTAAGTTATCATTTAAACATGATCCACCCGTATATCTCTACATATATGTTTAAATTACATAAATAACCTAGGATCTTAGTTTATTGGATAGAGTAAATGCTCATAAAATAAAATAAAAAATTATTAATAACAATTTGTTTATACAGTGTTTACAAACTATGAGAATATAAGAGAGATTTAGAACACCAATTCCAACATAATCAACAATATTAAATTTATACCAATATCTTTTTATTTATTATAAATATGTTAAATTAGATGTAACGTAGATGCCTATTAATAGTGTCCATTGGCCATGTGTCACTTATCAATTACCCCATATGTTGTTCATGTGTCTCAAAATTACACACTATTAGTGACCATGTAATCCACCTCCTGCTTGCCAAATTGCCTATAAATAGTAGCATTTAGTGGGTTTTGAAAGACACACATATTGATGATCAATCCAAAAAGATGGGAGAAGGTGAAGAAATCCATTATTTGTTCTTTTATTTTATTTTATTTACTTTTTCTGTTTATTTTATATATTATATTATATTTATTTTTATTTTTATTTATTTTTATTATATATTATTATTATATTATATTTTCTCTATATCCGTGTTCATGTTATGCACCGTTGTGCTCTTCAAATTCACAATACGTCATCAGCACAAGCTTATATTGTTTTTCTTGCTAAAGGTAGGCTTTAAAGGTAAGTGATTACAACTCTGCATTATTTAAAATCAATTCGAAATTGTTATTATGCGGAGAAAAAAATTACTGATGTTGATATGTTAGAGAAGACATTTAGTACATTTCATGTCTCGAATATGCTCCTACAGTAGCAATATCGAGAGAAAGGTTTTAAACAATATTCTGAACTAATTTCATGTCTTCTTGTGGGGCTGAAAAAAATAAGTAGTTATTAATGAAAAATCATGAATCTCGACCAATGGGAATGACAACATTCCCTGAAGTAAATGATGTGAATGAAGGTAATCAATGACAGTTTTGTAGCAAAAAGCGGGGACCGTTCCCATGTTTCGTATTTCACAGAATTCACAAATTACAGAATTAAGAGGAAAAGGATTATGCATTAAAACTAAAAATTTTACAACATGCTTAGAAAGGGAAAAGAGGGAGAAGAATACATACCCTTGATGTCAATTCTTCTTCACGTGCTCCCTCGAACGGATCACGAATGCGTAGGAATTTAGAATGATTCAACGAGAGATTAATAACATATATGATATGTTATTTTTAGCTCTCGAGTCCTTAAGAGTTCACATCAGGATTCATGATTCGCTTCATGTCGATTATGAACCTCAACTGCTCCATTCGGAAAGTGTTGGCATGAATCAAGATCAGGTGAATAGGGGAAGTTATTCACAACAAAATCAAAAGTAATGTTTTGATTTTCATTTTCACGTCATAAGATGTTCACACCATGAGATCCGTGCAACGCTTCGTGTCGATTATGAACCTCGACTGCTCCATTTGAAAAGTGTTTGCATGGAGTCAATATCAAGGTGAATGAAGGGAAGTTGTTCAATATAAAATCAAATATACGATATATTGATTTCGATTCTCACGTCCCTAGAAATTTCACATCGTGAGGTCCATACAACGCTTCGTGTTGATTATGAACCTCGACTGCTCCATTCGGAAAGTATTTGTATGGGTCAATATCAAGGTGAATATGGGAAGTAGTCCATAGTAAGTGGGTGAAGGATATGTGTCAATGTATCTTTAAGTCGGCCTCGCTAGTCGTTTAACGAAGGTTATCCCCTCGGAGGGTTGTAACATAGGATTCGGAACAACTCAAACTCCAGAAATGGATAAGATTTCTTAGGTCGTTTTTAACTTTGACTTTCCAATGTGGTAGTATCGTTGGGGCCGACTTCTGAGGTCTAAAGACGGAGGTTACACTTACGAAAATTCTAAAGTGTTAGTAATTTCTAACCAAAAACAATAGCTAGATGACTATCGGAATATGAATTATTCTAGGGATAGTATTTAGTCAAGAATGCCTTGCTATAGTATCGTTGCAAAAATAATAAACTTTTGGGTACATTACTACTTTGCTATAATTTGATTAGTTTTAAAAAGTAATTCACTGATCAAATTTGTTTATATTTTTAGAATGATGAGTTCTTTAGTACAACTGTTGGCTTCTGATAAACTTACTGGGGATAACTATGCTATGTGGAAAACAAACCTAAATACTATACTGGTGATAGATGACCTGCGATTCATTTTAACAGAGAAGTGTCCTCCCATTCCTAGCTCAAATGCAAACTAAAATGTTCGGGATGCATACAACAGATGGATTAGGGCTAACGAGAAAGCTGGTGCCTATATTCTTGCCAGCATATCTAATGTATTGGCCAAGAAACATGAGAGCATGAGTACTGCCAGGCAGATTATGGAATCTTTGTGTGGGATGTTTGGACAATTGTCCTTCTCCCTGAGGCATGATGTTATCAAATACGTTTACAACTACCATATGAAAGAAGAGGCCTAGATTAGAGAACATGTCCTGGACATGATGGTCCATTTCAACGTGATAGAAGTAACGGTGTTGTCGTTGATGAGAAGAGTCAAGTTGATTTTATTCTTGAATCTCTTTTGAAGAGTTTCTTGCAGTTCTGTACGAACGCACTCATGAATAAAATAGAATATAACTTTACTACGCTTCTCAATGAGCTACAGGCTTACCAGACCATGATGAGGGCTAAAGGACTGGAACCAGAAGTAAATGTTACTACTACTAAGAAAAGAGGACCATCCTCTAAGAAGCCTGATATTGCTTTTTCTTTACAGAATAAAGGTATTCTAGTAAAGAAGAACAAAAGGAAAGGAAAAAAGAAACCTACTGGTAGAAAAGGCAAGGCAAATGCTATAGATAAAGGAAAATGTTTCCACTGCAGTGAAGAAGGACACTAGAAAAGAAACTGCCCACAATACCTTGCGGAGAAAATAGCAGATAAAGCAAAACAAGGAAACCAGTTCCTGAGGATTGCTTGTTGTGAGATAGTACTCCAGATTGTAAATATAGGAGCATATCTCAAAATGACACGTGGGAGATATTGCAGTTGCTGTCAGAAGATAAGCTTGTTTTACTTTTTGTTATTGTAATGAAAGTTATTTTATCTTGTTGTAAATAACAAAATTGTATAAACTTTTTGTTATAAATGAAATGTTCATTAGCAAAAGTTATATTTGTTCTACTGTAAAGCAACTTTTGTTAGAACCAACCTAGTTAAAAGTCATTTATAAATATTTAGATATTTAAAAATGGCTAACAAAAAATAAAGGCAAATAGTTATTTAACCTAAACTATAAGTTCAAAACACTTGAAAGGTTCAAAGTGTATAAAACTTGTTAGGTAAAATAAAATCCAGAATATTTCGATTAGATCAAAGTAAGGAATATAAGTTTGAGATTTCTAGAGCTATTCTGATAGAACATGAAATCAAGTGAAAACTTTCTACACCTAGTTGCCTTAATTGTTTTGAACAAAGCTCCATAAAAACAAATATATATCTATAAAGAGTTATTGATCAAAACTGATACTATAAACAAAAGTTGTTTGAGTAGATCAAATCCATCTTACTCAAAGAGTTGAGAGTACCTCGATGTAGTCGGAGGAATGTATGACTTCCTAGCCATTATTGAGAAACAAGAGTTGTTTAAATAAGATGCATTCCCTATATAGTTTAATTAGAAATCCATTGTATACTAACTCGTTTACAACGATTCTCTCGGCTAAAGCGTTTGAGAATCTCCAAGTAAGACTAGGACTATAAGGTATATATATAATCTAGGGTAAGTGGGAGAAAAACTCATGGGTATATGATAACTAAAGACAAACCATGGGTATGGGATGCCCTAGTTTATTGTATTTCTTCATAAAACTAAAAAAATTTGTATTATATATTCATATATTTGTTACCACAGGAGTTTTAGTCCAAGTGGGAGTTTCTTGGGTTTTATGTCCTAAAACTTGTGGTTTGTAAACATTAAACTTATTTTGAAAATTCAATAAGTTGTTATTGAATATATGAATTTCTTATTTTGTTTTAGAAATAAATCCAATAAACTAAAAGATCTATGTTTATTACATGAGTACTTGAACTTTACGTGGAGACATAAAAGTGGATCGGGTTCGAGTAAATAGTATTTCGACCTCGAGATGATAACAAAGAACTTCTTGGTCCTGAAGTACCATATTTTAGTGCAATTGGTGCACTTATGTATCTTGCTTATAATACAAGACCAGATATTGCATTTTCAGCATATACTCGGTTCTCTCCAAAAATGATCGACATGGGTTTGTTTTATTCAAATAAATCAAATTTTGATCTAATTGGTTATGCAGATTCCGGATATTTATTTGATCCACACAAAGCTAGATCTCAAATTGTTGGGAATGGTGTTCTAAATCTTCTTATAATCTCGTAGTTTGTAAACTTTGTATAAACATATAAGTATATACTCAATCCAATAAACTAAGATCCGAGGTTATTTCATGTAATTTAAACAAGTATGTAGAGATATACAAGTAGATCTTGTTTAAACAATAATCTGAACGGTCTGTAGTAGATGGATAAGGTTGGGTACCTTATCCCGGTGACACTACGGATACGACCTGCTTTGTAAGTGTTATAAGTGTTATAAAGTTCTACAAATGATCTGATCCTGATCATTCATATAGAGACATGTGAGCGGGGGTATCCTATATAAAGAGTTTGTTTAAGATTGGACCACGAAACTATTAGTCTCTTTATATAACGTCGTTAATAATAGAGACTTACATTTCATTAGGATGACCATAGGTGACATAACCTGAATCCTGAGTGAATTGTGAACTCCTATTCATGAAGGTGGTCATTTGATTTGTATAGGTGAAAGTGGCCAGATTGCCAACTCAACAAGCTTACCATTTTGGGGATTCTTCTAGTGGTCATACCCTCTTCTGGCCCGAGAGGGACTTGGTCATAGTTGGACTATGACTTATATTTATTAAAGGAATCAGTGATACTTAAGGACTTAGATGTAACTACAAGGGAAAAACGGTATTTTGGCCCAACTATACTTACGAGCAATGTGTGAAGGATCATCGCACTGTTGATTGGTTATATCCATTGGACACAGAAATTTATCTGTAGTACGAAAAATGCAGCTGTCGGTCTTTAGTGAAGTGACCGGCAGTTAACAGATGTTGGGTAATTTAAATAAAGAATTTAATTAATTATCCGAGTACCGTTGGAGCTTTAATCTACAGGTCTATAAGGTTCCCTCTGTAACTCAACAAAGATTTAATTGAGAATTAATCTTGGATTAATTTGAAGTGTTCAAATTAATTAAGGGAATTAATTATATATGATATAATTAATTAAATCGATTATATACGTGATATAATTAATATATTGTATTTTATACATTTTAATATGGGAGGAATTTGGATATGATTCAAATACTAATTATATGAATGAGATTCATGTAATTAAATATAAATATGACTTATATTGAGAGGATTAAATATTTGGATATGATTCAAATATCAATTATATGGATGAGGTTCATATAAGTAAATTTAATATAAATATGATTTATATTAAATGTATTATTAAGAGAAAATAAAATATATAGTTTATGTTGTATCTGATGCAATATAAGCTATAGGCTATATGTTATATTTGATATAACATATAGTGTATATATATAATAAAATAGTTATTATAATATATTATTAATATTAATTTAATTGAAATTAATAAAGGGAAGGAGTTATAACTCCCTCCCTTATTCTCTCAATGATTTTTACGTGGGATTCAAGAAGTTGTTATTCTTCTTCTTCCTTAATTCTCTGCAAGGGAAGTGTTCTATCTAAGGAAAAACTCACAAAGAAGAAAAGTTATTCTCTTCCCTCTCCTCCTCTATGTTTCTTTCCCTTTTCCAATGATTCAAGCAAAACCCACAACTCTTGCTTGAATCTTTTATCCGAAGAGAATACAGAAGGTTCTCGAGTGGTGGTGTTCCGCGTGGAGAAGTAGATCAGTTCGTGATCCGTTCGAGGGAGTTCTTGAAGAAATGGTTCTTCAAAGGTAAGGGTTTTTGAAACCCTAAGTATTTTATTTAAAGCATGCTATAATTTTAAAAAAAATACATATCGTGTTGTTTTACTGTAAAACTTATATTCAATGAAAAATAGAATTTGGGTCAATCTTTGCTTCCGCTCAAAGGATTTTTTCGAAAATTTCCTTCACAAATAGGTTATCTATTCACATGTGGATGAATTGCTATATCATGACGATCGGTGAAACAGACCATAACAGCCACTTCCTCAAATCATTTGAAATTCTTGCAATTCATGAGGCTAATCGAAAATGTGCATGGCTAATATCAATGACTTAGCATATTCGTGAAACATGTGGTCTGTTTTCTTGTAAAAATCTTCCAACTATATTATACGAAGACAACACTATATGCATATCCCAAATCAAATGAGGATATATTAAAGGAGATAGAGAAAAACATATTTTACCGAAACTTTTCTACACTCATGATCTTGAAGAAAATTGTGACATCACTTTACAACAAATTTGTTTGAAAGATAACCGGACAGACTTATTTACAAAGGCATTACCTACAGCAACCTTTGAAAAACTGGTACACAACATTGAAATATGGCGACTAAGAGATCTTAAGTAAAGTTTCCATGAGGGGGAGTAAATATACTTTTTAAGAGTATCAGATTATATGAAATATGTACTCTTTTTTCTTCACTATGATTTTTTTTCCTAGTAAGGTTTTAATGAGCGGTATTTCATATATAATGGGCATCTAAGGAAAAGTATTATAAATATATTAAATTAAGTGTAATGTAGATGCTCATTATTAGTGTCCATTAGTCATGTGTCACTTATTCACTACCCCATGTGTTGTCCATGTATCTCAAGATTACACGTTATTAGTGTCCATGCAATCCAACTTCTACTTGCCAAATTGCCTATAACTAATGGCATTTGGTGGACTTTGAAAGACACGCACATATCAGTGATCAATTAAAAAAGATTAGAGAAAGTGGAGAAATCCATTCTTTGTTATATTATTTACTTTTGTTATGTATTAATTTTATATATTTATTTTAATATTTATTTATTTTATTATATATTATATTATATTTTCTCCATATCCATATTCTCATTATACGTTGTTGTACTCTTCAAATTCACAATATTATTCACTAAATTTGGTTGTTGTTTTTATTATTGTTATTATCATTTTCATTTTATTAATTTGAAAATATTTCTCAACTCTCAATATCACTCTTTTATCATGCCTTGAATTAACAGAAAATTATCAAAATGAATATAGTATAGGGCTCTAATGTCTCCATACCTATCGTATTATATAAAAAAAATAACCGAAAGTTGAACATAGTTAATCATTATATTCTAATTGGATTCACAAATGTATGACAGTAAACCTCAGGTTCATTTTTATATCAAAACATGCTTCTTTTTTTTTTATTTAACCAAATTAAGAATGAGTAAAATAATCTCATAATTATGTCAATCTTCATTCATTAATAAGTTAATTCCTTTCTTTAAGAAAGAAAAAAAAAACCTTCAACTGCCACTAATACAGTTATGAGTAGTTATACATCAAATTTCAAACCATAAAATAACATTTGGTTTTTAGTTTTTTTTTTTTTAAATTAAGTCTATTTCATCCACATTTCTTACAATAATTTGTATCTTACGATAGTTAAATTCTTTCTTGACCAAGTTCCAAAAACAAAAACAACTTTTTGAAACCTATTTTTTTAGTTCTCAAAATTTGATTTTGTTTTTTTAAATCATTGATGAAAAGTAGATAAATAAAAGAAGAAATTTGGAGATAGAAGTAATGTCCATAAGCTTAGTTTTTAAAAATAAAAATAAAAAATAAAGATGGTTATCAAACATAACCTAAAATATGTATTGTTAAAACTATAATTGTATTCGAGTCTATCATCAGTTATACTTATATTCAAGTCAATTTGTGAAGTTGGTGAGTATTATTATAACTATGGTAAATGATGAAAATTATACATGATAGACTTTTCTTGGCATTAAAAACTATCCCTGAAGACTTCTTTTAAATAATGGTAAAATGGGAGTGAACAAAAGTTTGCAAACCCATATATAAACAATATTCGAGATATCGTTGTGGATAGAAATATCGAGGTTCCAATTTTATGGAAATATCAATGAAGATATTGATATTGATAAAAATTTTGAAAAATTTTATGAAAATTGATCAAAATTGTTATAATTAGTTAATGAAACTTTAATTATGCCTTAATTAGACTATCATTTATCATTTTTAATCACTATTTTTATTAAGTAAAACAACATTTAGATGTATATTATAAATTTTTATGTAAATGTTGATGCAAGAGCATATATTTAAAAAGAAAAGGAAAAAATAATTACAAACAAATATATGGTTTAGGAATATTTTGAGGTGAAATGTGAAAATGAAATTTTTGGAGAGTAAAAAGCCCACATCAATTAGGTGACATAATATGAAAATGTAATGAAAAAAGTTTAAATGAGTTAAAAAAATAAATATATGGGTCTTTTTGTGGTTCTTCCAAATTCAAATTCATCATAAATGAAAGTTTTGGTTTGAAAATAAAGTAAAAATTTGAAGGGAAAAAAAATAAAAATTAAAAAATTAAAAAAAAGTAGAACATTGAAAAAGCTTCATCCCGCACCATTGTATATAAATAGAATTATAGAATTGAAAAATGTGAAATGAGTTAACATAGTTTTTTTTAAAAAAAAAATCAAAATTTGGAGATTCATCGAAATTTCGTCAAAATAAGGAGGGGATAAATTTTTATAAAAAAAAAAAAAATCTCAAATTTCTAGAAATTTTTTCAAAATGCAAAAAATTAAAAAAATTAAAAAATAATAATAATAATAATAAAATAATAAAATTTCCCTACAAAGAGACCATCAAAATCTTGAAATTTCTATCAATATTTCGAGATTTCCATACAAATTACCACCCTAGTTAGAAAGAACCTATTAATTTTTCAACAACTAAGTTCGAAAGATTGTGATCAAATGACTCGCAAAGAGTTGGAGATTAATATATCCTTGAAATTATTATTCATAAACTGATCTTCACAAGGAAAACTTCTGGTTCTCATAAATAAGCTCCCTTACCAAACATGTATTCAACTATTTGTTGGGGACAGTCCCTAGGGCCTAGAAGCCTCCCCTCCATATAGTCATCTCTCTTAATTAAATTTGAGCACATTGAATTATACTCGAGCACACAATTTGTCTAAAGACTCAACCACGAACCTCTAAATACCTGAGGATTTCATCAATGCATGTTCCAATACCAATTTGTTAGAAACAACAAACCTCTAAATATCTCCTGGTATGAAATAGTCCAATTTGAGTAAAAATCCTCATGATTTTGCTTTTAGTATCATTGAAAATGTTTCATACCATTGGAGATAAGTTGTTCTTATAAATCTATGATCATCTCCCTATCTAACAAATATGTGACTCTAATTACCTTTCCAACACCATTTTTGGTTTGAAATATTCATCAAAGAGGAGAGAAAGAATGTGTCAACAATCGCTAAGTTATACTACTTTGGCATAGAAACCAAGTTGCAATCAAATTGACAATTGACACTGGAAAATTGTTCTACTTACAAGGAGTACTGTCTACTTTGTCACAGACAGCTTAAGTTTTTTTTGCTAGAAAAAAAGCCATGGAAACTTCATCTCTTTTATGTATGAAAGAAAACCAATAGGCAAATGTGCAAACATAATCTCATTGACCATAAATAGAACTATTGCTCTACCATTACATAGAATACTAAAGATGAGACACAAACATCTTACGCAGCTTTTCAAGACCATATCAAGCCAAACAGCATTTGGCCAGCAGTTTAAAATAATGTACCTATGACAATTGTTTCCATGATGCGGGGCGATCCCTTGATATGAGAAGTGCTCGAGATGACGAATAATCGAAAGAAGGTGAATACAAATCGTCTGGACCAACAATTTCCTTGAACACTTGGGAGCCTTCAGTATCAACAGAGGAAGATTGAGAACCTTCATCATTCAAGGCATCAAATACAAACAGCCCCAATCCACAGACAGCCATGACAAGATTTGAATTCCCCCAAACTTGAGTTACTGCTGTATGATGAACGTGTGCGTTGCTTTCTGGCAATGCAAAAGTGCAGAAGAGCCCTTGTTTTCTAATAGAGAATTGATGTACCACTGAAGAAGCCGCAGGCTTCTTCCCTCCTGACCTGGCACTGGAGCAACCAACATACACAGAATCTCCACGAGTGAAAACTGATTGCGCACCTAGACTAGCTTTTGGCAACTTAAGGCCTATTCCTGATGGGCTGCGGAAATCCAGAATATTTACAGAATCTGTTGTGCAGAATACACCATCGTTTCCTTCCGCTTCTGCTGAACTTATTCTGCATATCCCAAACCAAAACCTCTCAGAATCGTCTGATATGAAAATATAATTGGGAGAGAACAAAAATACTTTTAAGAAGGAAAAACAGGCTGATGGGTTGACCTATTTAAGGTCTAATGAAAACCACTTGTGGGAAGTTTTGCTGGATGTAACAAAGTTGAGTATGGCAAAGGTTTAATTTTTCAAAAAGTAATAGACCGTGTATAGGATAAATATGTAATCAATTCAAAAAAGAACATCCTCAGAGAAATTTCAAGCATTTTCTAAGCAACCAACCAGCTGGGCAGTAAAATAAAAACAAAGAATCACAGTACCTTTGTCGAACTCCTCCCCCTAATTCAGCATCCGTGTTGTTCACGTGAAGAGCAGAAATTTTGCGCCCAGGAGAATGAACAGAAAGCAATGCCTGAGCACTTGTAGAAGCAACATCCCAGAGAGATATTGCTTCTGTCTCTGCTACGACTACTTTTCCTCTGTTTCTCCACTGCAAAGGACTAGAATAATCCATTGCTGCCACAGGCTTCTGCACTTCCCAGTTCATAATTTCGTCACTGTCGCGGACATCAAAAACTTTTACTGTCTTTTGACAGGTAGCAGTTGAAACAATCAGAGGCCCGCATGGCTTATACCACCACTGTTCAGTTTCTGGTACCAACATATAACTGGGAGCATATCGCTTTTGCACAATGTTATGGGGTAAGGGAGCCAGTGCCGTCCTTGAAGAGGTCATTGCCCCCTCAATCTGGAAAGCTCGTACGTTCTTGCTGAAAAAATCCCAAGAGCAAAAACCTGCATCCATTGTATTCCCAGCTGACGCTGCCACCACATATCTTCCGGAGCAACCATCTGCTCCGGGGGCACGTATTATCCAGCAGTCTCTCCAGATATTGGGTGAGATTCCTGCTGGGGGCTTGTATACAGATTTCTCCTAAACAGATCAACAGAATAGGAAAATAATAAATCTCAGCAAAGATCTAGTAATTTGTACAACAGGAGGCATTCTCAGAAAACTATTTCAGATCAATTATTGAACCATTGTTTCATGGCATAAGTCGAGCTGCTCGTGAATGAACCTAATTTTTCAGGGTTATTGGAAAGAATTATTAAAATTTTAGTAGATTATGACCAATGAGCATCAATACAGTTAAAAATGAGCTAGCATTTGTTAGAGGCTAATTAGCATACCTCTGTATTAGTAATATCGTAAAATGAGCATGAACCATCATTGTGAGCAAGAAGAACAGCCTCTCCCTCCGACACAAACCATCCACCTGTTGAGGTTTTAATGCCTATTTCATTCATCTGGTAGATGCCAGCATCATCAGTCTCCTCGCCAATCAGGCCTCCTTGTTTATTCTCTTGATCATCAAAATCATCTAGAATCTCATCGCTTGTGAGAATGACCTCGGCCTCTTGCTTACCCTTGAATTGGGTTGATGATTCTTGCAATCCTGCAGAAGTATTTTCATCCATTTCTTGGACTTCACAAAACTCCAAACCTACTTGTTCACTCCTCATTGTGACTTTTGCTTGCTCCTTATTCAGGGAAGCCAAAAACTCCAGAGCAATTGGGTTCTCATCAATTGGCATATCTTCAACCTTGACTGCATGACTAGGTCCACTTGCATGAATTTCATTACTCTGAGAGCTATCTGATGTCAATTTCAATGACATCCGATTCCTGAGCAATTTATGATGAGGAAATAGTCGCTCCTCTAATTCCTTGGTGTTTAAACCTTTAACCGATGTGTTAATATCTGCTTCATTGGTCTCATCCTTCGTAACCATTTTCATATCCCTCTCATTTGTACTCGTCAATCCCACTTTAACACCAGAACTTACTGTACCATGTCCAATCGCTTTCTCAATCCCAGAAATTTTCTCCTGAATATCTGAAAGTATCAGCTTGGATGAAGAAGTATTATTCAAATCCAACATTTCCTTTGTTTTCTTAATATCCGATGCAATCCTCTTTACCTTACCCTCCAAAAAAGCAAGTTTTTCATGGAGCTTGCTTGTATACTTGTTACCCGCACAACTTGACGTCCCCTCTCCTCCAGTTTGTCCACTCTCTTTGATAATCTCCAAATCCTTCTGCCCAGATTTCTGCGTGGACTCCAAAATAGAGTTAACCCTTGGACGATCTGCGCCACTGGACTCAAGAACAATACAAGGTTTTTCTTTATGTTCTTCATTAACTACAGAAACCCTTTGTGCTTTCTCGGAAACAATTGAACTCTTACCATTTTCATCGCTTCTTAATGCTTCATTAATACGTTCTCCAGTATGGCTTCCCAAAACGTTAATCTCGAGTGATTTATCCTCAATCTTCTCTTCATCAGCCGATTGATTAACCTCAGAAATTCGAATCTTACTATCCATATTCGTTCGAAGCTTTACATTTTCCTTCAACTCCCTATAAACCCTTAATCCAGCCAGCCCTCCTGCACCCACCATCACATCCAGATCCTTAACTCCCACCTTCTGTTTATCACTCTCAGAACCTCTAACACGCGAACTTCTTCCACTACCCAAAGTTTGATCATTCTCCCCTACGGAACCTCTCCCTCGATCAACCGAAACCCTCCGCTCCCTACGAGAATCAACAGAAGCCCTAATAAAGTCAGAAGGACTGGAACTCCTACCTCTCGGAACCGAAGACGAGGACCACCGAGCTCGACTTTCAGAATCGGTAACAGCAATCGCCGCAGCCTTGTTGACTCGCGGCACGGCACGGATCGAGGGCTTTTGGGTCATGATCGGGACCTTAGACGTGGACCTGGGGTTCTCTTTCCCAGCTGACGAAAATCTGGAGGATGAATCCTTTCGATTCGAAGTAGAAACCGGAGTTAGGGGTTTGGAGGGGTTGATGGTGGCGGCGGATCCGCCGCTGCGATCTCGGAGACGGCGCGTGGATGGAGCCGACATGGGTGGCGTGGAATTGCCGTTGATGATGGGATGGGAATTAAAGAAAAGAAAAAAAAAGGATGAAAAATGGGGAATTTGAGATATGAATTTGGGGAAAGGAAAAATGGGGGAAGTGAAAGAGAGGGGTTTGGATTTTGCATTTGGGCGGGAAATTGAAATCTAATTTTTTTTTTTTTTTCAGCTTTTTTTGAATTTACGCTCTGCTTTTGTCTGTAAGCGACACGACAACATGTTAATGTTTTTTTTTTTTTTTTTTTTTGGCTTCTTTTCTTTTGTATTTGTTGCACATATCTATTTTTCTTACGTAATTTCTTTTTCTTTTTTTAACAATTTTTCTTACGTAAATTATTTATTGATAATTGGGAGGAAAAGGGAAATGTCGGATGAAGTTAAAAAATATAGTGTTTTTTCAAACTATTGATAAAAATGGAGTATATGGAAAAGTATTTTTAAAAATATGTGGGAGTGGAAAGTATTGACAAAAGTAGGGTAGAGAAATCATGTACAGGGTACACGATTAACGTTTAATTCAGTCACCACCACATCAGCTGACTTGGTTGACCGGTCGCATGGAGACTCGTGGACTGAGTCCACAATTTATTTTTCTTTTTTTTAAAAAAAAAAGATTAACTATTTTTTTTAATTGCAGATGTATAACAAAATTAAGATTTTAGGACCGGGTCCACAAATTTCTTCATTATTAAACTTAATTATATATTTAATCTACAATGAAAACATAATTATTATGCACTCATATTAAAAAAAATGTCATAATATTAAAGAAGATTTACAATTACTTCTTTAATTTGAAAATAAAAGTTTACATGAACTTTAAAGACGACCTCCTGGCCCTTACCCCTCATGGGGTTGTCTTCATGTCCCTCTAAATTAGGTTCACTCTACTTTCATTGTTGTCTACGACAAATACGTCTTCGATCGGTGTCAACAACATTGAGTCGTCTTGTTTGTTGAATAATACCATCTATGTTGACTAATGTTTGCTGACACATTGAACCCAACTCTGGTAAGTGGTGCTGCACTGAATATTGTTGTACATTTCCGATAAAATTATTCTGTACAATGAAAAAAATAAATATTAAACAATATTCATATCATATATATGGAGAATGTATGATTTTAAATCTCTTACCATGCAGTAATAATAAGCGTCGTCAGGTGTGATAAATCACCCCATGATTGAATCGTACTAAGAAAAGTAGTCATCTGATACAGTTAGTCCATTTGTTAATTCTCCTTGTGCACAACGATCATGTCGTCCTTGTTAGTAGGATATATATTCTGCGTGGATTCGACGTCAGTCTTGGTTCTGCTTACCTCTCAAATCAATCTGGTGTAGTGCTGAGAGTGTATAGGACAACGAAGATATTGTTTGTCGCAGACCGAACTGTCTCAACATACAATCTGGATGATGCCACTCTACTATATGGAAGTATATAAAAGGGCTAACAACCAACCAGATGTCTTCACCATCACGACAGTAATCAGGTAGTGATGACCAAATATGTTGTGTGTGTGACGTCCAATTAATCTGACAAAAGAAATAAGATAAGTAGACATTCAAAATGTTTTAAATATTCATTTATATATACATTTGTTACCTGATTGTGCATCAGTCTGTCACAGTACACGAGTAACATATTTGTTGACTGTTCAAAGGCAACTAATACACCACTCCATCTAAAATTATAAAAAATACAATTAAATTTATATTCTTACATAAAATGATAACGAAATGAATGTATAAATGAAATAATACCTGGCACTAAGTGGACGATAATCTAGGGCCTGTAATTGGACTTGTGATGCTATAATTGGAAATCTATCATAAGCCCATACCTGTAGTAGTATTAGTGGCCTCGCTATTTTCAACGCTTGTGCATTGGTAGCCCGACAAAGTTCTCTATACAACCATGAAAAACATGCACCACCCCATGAGTACGTACCAGCATGCTCGAAATTAGACAATAGCGGGAGGAACATGAGATGCACTAGAGTATTTGACTTGTCCGCGAACAAAAATCCTCCAATAAGCTGCATAATGTATGCTCGTGCATACCTACATACGCTGATGTCGTCGGCATCAAGAAGTAATTCTGAAAACTGGGACGCCAACTAAAGGATACTCAATCTTGAGCCTTTCAAATCATCTGGTAGAACGCCTAATAGCTCTTCACAAACATTATTCCAATCATATTGTAATGAACCTATCGATGGTTGTCCGTCCACTCGTAACCCAAATTGTATGGCAACATCCTGCAGTGTGATTGTACATTCCTCACAAGACAGGTGAAATGTGTGGGTTTTTGGTCTTCAACGCTCAACTAGAACAGTAATGAGGTGTCAATCAAGCTGGATAAATCCGATTTGTACAACCCCAAGAAAACCTGTCTGTTCAACGTAGGGAATAATGTGGTGATCAAATGGGATAATATGTTGTACAGATGCCTCCCTTCTCTGAAAACTCAAAATTACTATAGAAGAACTATCTCATATCGATTGTGAACGATGTGTATTTTGTTGACATAGTTGTACATGATTAGAAGGACCAGGCTCCATTACCTAAGAAGTTCAATTTACATTACATAATAAAATCCACCACATAAAAGATACATAAAAAGTACATAAAAATATACAATTACATGAGAAATAAATTCATTAC
This sequence comes from Benincasa hispida, assembly GCF_009727055.1. NCBI lineage: Eukaryota > Viridiplantae > Streptophyta > Magnoliopsida > Cucurbitales > Cucurbitaceae > Benincasa > Benincasa hispida. The sequence continues at coordinate 13,238,555 of NC_052349.1, forward strand.
ATAAAAAGTACAATTATATAAAATGAAACTATTACATAAAAAATATAAGTACATAAAAGATACAATTACATGAAAAATACAAGTACATAAAATATACCATTACATAAAAAAATATAAGTACATAAAAGATACACCTAATGACCCAAAGACGAAGCACCTAATGTACGTTGTGGACAAGTACGTCTGTTATGTCATTCTCTTTTGCAAATTGTACATCGAACTTTTTGGCTTGCCTCTCTCCAGTCCATTTCATTATGAATGCCCATACTTTTTGGCCGATCTTGTTCTCTTAGTAAATCTGCATTGGGACGAATTTCTGTAAATGATAATTCTGGCCAATAATCTAAGTGTTTTATTGGATGGAAGCGACCTTCATAACATCGCTTGAAATTGGATAATTTATAGCATTCATCAATAAGTGGTATGTATGTCAAACACATGTAATTACAAACTGCAATTACATGAGAGCATAGAATCTTGAATGACTGCCACTTATTACAAGAACATGTTCCTTCTTTCAAGCTCAAAACTTGTTGTGTTGTCCTTTATAGGGAGAAATCATACTTATGCTAGTTTGTACTTCAAAAGTTTGACTTTCCCTATTAGTAGATATCACCGTATGCGTAGATGCTCGTTTTTCCCACCTCTTAAGTTTTCTCAGGGCATATTCTATATACATGTTCCCACGATCGAGTGCTTCACTGATTTCTTGTCTTCTACGTTCAAAATACAGTATTGTGCGATAAAATTTTAGCCTAACCAAAGAAGTAATTGGTAACATTCTAGCACCTTTGAAAACACCATTCATGCATTTAGCTGCATTGCTTGTCATCCACTCATAGCGATAACCACTGTCATGTGATTGGGTCTATTTTTCTAAGTCAATATTTGAAAAATATTCAAGGCATTCAGGGTTCAATTATTTCAATTCTTTCATGCACCAAATGAACTTGTGCCTTTGGTGTTGATTTTCTGCCTTAAACACCAAATCTTTTAGTTGCTTTGATTTATATTTCATATTGAAATTACTGGCAATATGGCGAAGACAATGTCGATGGTACGCTCTAGGTTCACTCCAACCAATTTCCTCATTATTAATTGCAGCAAGAATGCCCTTATGTCTATCAGAAATAAAGCAAATACCATCTATTTGGGTAACATATTCACGCATTGCCCACAAAAACCATGACCAACGAGACGAGTTTTCATCTTCAACAATAGCAAAAGCAAGGAAAATATATGCCCATTTGCATCAATAGATAAGGCGGTCAATAATTTCTCCTTATACTTTCCGTAGAGATGAGTTCCATCGATATGGATTAATGGGCTACAATGTTTGAACTTTTCTCTTGCAGGACCGAAAGACCAAAAAAACTCGACCAAAAATAGTCGTACCTGACACATCAGACGGAAGGAAATACCAATCTATTCGTGTTCCTGAATTGTATTGAACAAGAGCACTCAACCAATAAGGAAGCTCTGAATATGATTTTTCCCAATCACTAAACACAACAATCAACGTTTTTCTCTTGGCTTGTCACACCTGTCTATAATTAACATTATAGCCATATTATTTTTTAATTGCTTCTTGGAGTAGAGCCACAAGTACCCAAAATCAGCCCTAACCAAATTTTGGATTTCGATACTCATAAAATTTGAATCAACATATTTATAATGATTTTTTTCAACTGTTATAGTTGACAAAAAATATGCTAATATGTCAACCCAACAAAATAAGATCCATAACATTTAAATCAACCCAAATGCAAACAAAATAACAAAATTATATATATATATATATATATATATATAAAGCAATCTTCATTTTTATAAACATATTGTAACGACCCGACCCCCTAAGACTTAAGTTAGGTCGTTATTAAATACAAGCATGCATGGAACTTAAAACAACACCCTTTTATGGTGAAATAAATGCTAAATAAATAAGGTAAGTTCAAAAGTTCTTCACTAAATTCAAATATTAAAAACAAATAATGGGGTACCCATAAATCATAAATGATAATAAATAAGTTTGAAAACAATTCTTAATAGTAAGTTTCAAACATCAAAATTGGAAGTTAAGAAAAACATGAAAAGAATTCTAAATCTCATGAGCGGAAGCATAAAACTGGTCCTAGTAGCTCGTTCAAGGATTCCTCTTATCATTCGTCAGTGCCCTTACCTGAAACATAAACATGAGAAAAAGTGAGTATAAAATACTCAGTAAGTAATCCCACTACTGAGGTCAGGCTAGGTATCTATGTTCTCTAGATGCCTACCTCTGGCGGAACAAAAAAATGCTCTAGTCCTCATACATACATGAAAAAAACTGGTTTCTATCCTACTGTAGTTAAGTATGCCCACTACCTTTGGTGAATCCCAAAGGAAACACAATATCTGGTGAATCCCGAAGGAAACACAATCTGGTAAATCCCAAAGGAAACAAAATCTGGTAATTCCCGAAAGAAATACAATATTTGATGAATCCCAAAGGAAACACAATCTGGTGAATCCCGAAGGAAACACAATATCTGGTGAATCCCGAAGGAAACACAATATCTGGTGAATCCCAAAGGAAACATAATCCGGTGAATCCCGAAGGAAACACAATACCTAGTGGGCATCTAACTAATCAGTAAAGACACTATCACAGTTTAAACATCACAATTATTACAATATGTTTTTATAACATACATATACACCTCAACATCATGGCTATACAACATGCATATACGCCTCAATAACCTCATATCAAATACAACCTCAGTGAATCAAGTATCATATCTTACTAGCATGCAAGTATCTACGTGCACAAATATATCTTTCTGATTCTCATACAAGAACATATATCGGTCATATTATACTATCTGTTTATCATGTTATCATTCTGTCATGATATTCATCTATTATGCTAGCATATATCTAGTGTCTAGCCCGTGGATAGTTCCAATAGTAAGATTACTTACTCAAAATTATATCTAAACGACAAGCAAAATAATCTTCCTTCTAGCTTAGATGAATCGTGAATCAGGCCTAAACATAAACCAAATTTACAATTAATAAAAAGAGCTTAGTTCTAATAACCAAATTAACCAAATAATTCTCAATAATCTTACCCAAAGTGTGTTGGTCCGAACATCACCTCATGCTACAAAATCAATACAACCAAACAACTCTAGTCACAAATCCAACCTTTACTCTTGATGGACAACCCCTTTGAACCTTCAATTCCAACCTTTTATATCACAACTGAAATAATAAATAAGCCATTACTTAGTGGATATCCAAAAATGATCAAGAAAGACCTCAAAACTTACCCAAAAGCTTGTCGAAACCACTTCCAAATCCTCTTGACAGCATAGTGTTAACTCCAACGCTTCTCCAAAACTCGATTTTAAAGTCCAAACAAATGTGTATCAATAGATTGAAGCAAAACACCATCGGCCATGAAATCTAATTAACAATAGTCCACAATTACCCAAACAGATCTTACGGCACCCAAGACGATGACAGGGGCAAAGCGGCGTTGGGCGAACGTGGACGACGGTGATGGATCTGGTGAGGTCGGTGTGCAGAAGGGCACGTGGTAGAGGAGATTTACGACGGAGGATCTAGACGAGTGACGGCATGGCGCGGCTTCACATCTGGGAGGTTGGCTGGGCGAGCAAATGGTTGGCCGAGCTAGGGCGGACGAACGAATGACTGACGAACTGGTGGAGGCTCGGTCGGACGCACGATGCTGGCTGGAGAGGAGATGGTCAGCGGCTGCTAGGACACATAGAGAGGGTCTTCACGTTGGGGAAGGAGGAAGAAGAGGATGAGAGAGAAAAGAGTTTTTTTTTTCTTTTTTAAAGAAAAAAAATTATTTTAATAAAAAGAAATACAAAAATAGCTAATAAAAATTTTACTTTTTATTTTATTCCATTATATTCTATTTCACTTTTATTTTAACTTTTCGCTCATTATACAAATATATCTAAATATATATATACTTAAAACTGTTCCCATTTTCTCTTCAAATTCCAAAATCAAAATCAAATTAATTTTTCCATTATAAATTTAAATTCTTGACATTAACTTAAAATTAAATTAATGTGACATAAATCTAAATCTCCCCTCTAAACAAAACTGAATTGTCCTCGAATTTTATGAAAATACAGATTTTAAATAATGAAAAACTCGGGATGTTACACATATACATATATTTCTAGGTTCAACCCAACAAATACATAATCATCCAACAAATTAATCATAAAAAAAAGTCCAACAAATAGGCTAACATAATCATCCAGAAAAATAGCCCAACAAAATCTAATTTCTAAGTTCAACATATATCCAAAAATAAATCATGGATCCATAAACTACACATTAAGTTCAGCCCAAATGCAAACAAAGTGATATATATATATATATATGAAGATTATACATTTAATTCGATAGATCCATAAACTATACATTTTCGAACTTGATCCTCATTTTTATAAACAAATGCTTCGGATAAACTATAAACAAAACATATATTGGGAAAAATTAAAGAAAAAACTTTACCTTAGTCAAAGAAAATGCTTCAGATGAAGAAAATCCTTCGGTTGATTGACTCACGGTGCCAGCAACAAGAGAAAGTAAAGCAAAGCGGAGGTTTTTGGACGACGTTTGGACGAAGGAAGAACGAAGTTTTCAGAGGAAGAACATTTCGGATGGAGGAAGAAGAAGAGTCCCGACAATTTAATGGAGAAGGAAATCGTGTACTTGGTACACGACTTAAGGTAATTGTGTACCGGGTACATGATTACCTCAGTCAATGTTGCATGACTCCACATTGGCAATCTACGCGTACCAGATCAACAGCCACCCGTGTATCGGGTACACGATTTAGGGCTAATTGTGTACCAGGTACACAATTCAGGCGTAATCGTGTATCGGGTACACGATTAAAAAACTTATTTTTGTCGATATTTACAACCCACCCTATTTTTATTATATATATTAAAATAACATTATTAAAACAAAAAATCGAAAATGTCTTATAAGCAGAATGTTACACTTTTAGTCTTTAATTTTTTAATTTTGGGTCTAATTTCTCAAACTTTTGGGTCTAATTTCTATTTTGGTCCTACCTCTCACAATGTTACACTTTCAGTCTTTAATTTTTTTAATTTTATTTCAATTTAGTCTTTACATTTCTAAATGTTACAATTTTACTTTTAAGATTTGAATTTTGTTTTGATTTGATCCCTAAATTTCAAGATTTACGACCTCGTTTGGTAACAATTTGGTTTTTTGTTTTTGCTTTTGAAAATTAAACCTATTTCATCCACATTTCTTACAATGATTTACATCTTTTTTTAAGTATAATGGTTGAATTCTTAGTCAAATTCCAAAAACAAAAACAACTTTTTGAAAGCTACATTTTTTTAGTTCTCAATTTTTAGCTTGGTTTTTTAAACCATCCGTGAAGGTAGATAACAAAGGAAGAAAGTTGGAGATGAAAGTAGTGTACACAGACTTAATTTTCAAAAACAAAAACAAAAAATAAAATGGTTACCAAATGGGGCCTACATTTTTAACTTTGATTTTTCACTAAATATTCACTTTTTGTCTTTGACACTAATATCTATCAATTAATAAAATAATTATGAAGTGAAATTTTAAATTAATAATAAGAAAAAATAGTTTAGCTTAATTAATTATAATTATTTTAAATTAACTAATAGAATTACCACTAAAAATGGAATGTGAATATTTAGTTAAAAATATAAATCTTGAAATGTAAAGACCAAATTGAAACAAAACTTAAATTTCAATTATGAAATTATAATATTTTGAAACCTAAGTAATAAATTGAAACCAAACTCAATACTTAAGGCTTCAAGGACTCAAAGTTTAACATTTTTAAACTTTAAAATATAAACTAAAAAAAAAACAAAGGGAACAAAAAGGCCTTTTTCATATTAAAAAAAATATATGATGGGAGCATTAGGTGTTGGGTCTTGGGCTCACCCGTCTTTGGGGCATGTCCACTCTTAGTCACTAACACAGTTAGCAACTGTCTCTCACATGCAAGGAGATGTTGTTGCTGGATGTCACGAATCAGGGGTGCCATGATCCTTTTCTCTGAAACAATCGAGGGAACTGCCCAGATTTGAGATGATCTTGACAACGTCTACCTGAAGAAGTTGCTTGATTTGCGTGAAAATTTAGGACCTATGGTCCTACTTGAATCGGAGAGAACAAAATTCATACGGGTGTCATATAATTACTTAGCTGAGTGAGACTGTAAATACTGGTTGACTACATGAACGACCGTGTTTTCTGTAAATTATTATGAGTTCGAGCTTGAGGACGAAGAGGATAAACACTTTCTTTTTTTTCTATCCATCCAGAAAGGTTCGTCCTGTTCTCTTCGAAATAATGGACACTTCTCGTTCTGTCGATTTGTAATTCATAGAAAAGTAACTTGAATCTTACTCTCAAATTCTAAGCTTATGCACCCTTCATTAGTACAAAACTGGACTTTAATGTCGGTTTAAAACTGACATTATAGGGGTACAATGTCGGTTGTAAACCGACATTGAAGATCATGTTATAAAAAATCTAAAATGCCCATTGTCTTTAATGTCGGTTTTAAATCGACATTCTATATACTGAAATTTCAATGCCAATTATCTTCAATGTCGCTTGAAAATTGACATTGTACACCATCTTCTATGTCGTTTTTTACCATTTTTTTTTCAATAATTGTCCCTTTTTTTTAATGTCTCATTTTTCTAAAATGTTTCAATCTACTTTTAATGTCGGTCAAAGTTAAGAACCAACATTAAATGTCTCGTCTTGTGTTAGAAAATATTTGTCATCGTATTTTCTTATATATATATATATATGTTAGTTGCAATGGATGCTTACTATAATATATGCATGTTTGTTATTCTGAATATGGCAAGTCAACAATATTTCTCTTCCACCTATAAATCCACGTAACCCTAACCTAAAATATAACAATAGACACAACAATACACTTTGCCATAAAATTAAATACAAAATTACCACTTCCATAGAACTATAATAAAAAACATCATATCCAATATTTCTACTGTTTTGTTGTGAGATCATATTTCTATCATCTTCTCTACTACTACTTGAATCTTCCATGTGAATTAAGAAAAAAAAAAAAAAAAACATTGTAGCGACACTAAACCCACAACACACATCACGATTTACATTGAAACCTAGATGAAAACAAAAATTCACAATGAGAGACAAATACGTTTATGGGGAAGAGAGTAAAATGAAGTTTCATTGTCATTCACCGTAACATTCACGATTCTTCAAAACATCCAATGAACCTAGAAGCAAATCACAGAACATAATACTTGAATCAGGCAGCTTCATAACAAGTTCATTGACGCATGGCAAAATTGAGCTCCATAATTTAAAGAACACTTTTTTTTTTTGTGAGAAAACAAATTTTAATTTAAATTACAACCTAAAAAGTTTACCAAAATTGTAATTCAAAATTAAGATTCACTACCTATAATTTGGAGGGGATTAAAAACCTAAGATAAAAGGATTAATTCATTCATTCCCTGTACGACAACATCCTAAAAATCTCAAATGAGAACTCTAAAAAGGCATATGCATTCATTAGAAAAGCATGATTAAGAACTCAAAGTAGCATACCAAAGTCCTTAGAAAAGTTTTGAAGGCAAACTCGCAATGATTTATCTTTATCCTTATCACTTTAAAAGAGCGTTTAAGTTGCAATAAAGAAAATAAAATGAAACAAATTGAAATCAATATTTCCTACGTTACTAAGTCATCTTCTTCCAAAAAACAAATAAAATAAATACTAAAACAATGTCAGGGAATCGCTATATAAGTATCAACTTAGCTTGAATGATGAAACAACACATCCATTACCTTAACTTCACCAAAAAAAAATAGTGAATGCATTCAAGTACAACTTCTTTGCTTCTATCGTGGTCATTCCAAATTTCCAATGCAAGATATGAATTCTACAAAACGTTGATGTAAGTTTTTAGGCGAAGAAAAAATATGGGTTATGAACACAAAAGCAATGTTTACAAAAATAGAATAGGTTGATGACGCTAGTTAGAATGTGAGGTTGAAGGATATGGCTTGACTCACGCGGCGGATGATAGCACTTAAACATGGTAAACGATAGCGTCAAAAATAGACAATAGCATTTGGTGGAGGTAGACGATAGCTTCAAGAGATAGGCGATATGGTGTAGACGATAACGTCAGGAGGTGACGACAGGCGATATCGTGTAGACGATAGCGTCAGGAGGTAGACGATAGATGATATCGTGTAGACGATAGCGTCAGGAGGTAGACGATAGATGATATCGTGTAGACGACTGCGTCAGGAGGTAGACGATATCGTATAGACGATAGCGTTAGGAGGTAGACGATTGTATCAGAAAAGGTAAACGATAGTTTCAATCAGGCGGACGACAACTCAGACAGTACATGACAGTGGCAAGCCAACTTTTCCTTTATGATTTCTTGTATCTTGAATGTACATAGGTGATGTATTTATACCATATGGAATCCCTAATTTGAGAATGCAAAAATAACTCAACAAAACAAATGGTTAGATATTTTGTTGTAACCAACCTATTCCTTTGGTAAGCCCTATTCTTTTGGTAGAGAGGCAAGACTGCATTTTATATGTTTGCATCCTTAATATCCTTAACATCCCCCTTCAACGAGAGGGTAGTTCTACTACACCGAGTTTGGATTGAAGGTGGAAGAACTGTGAGTGTGTTAAGGTCTTGGTGAGGCAGTCAACGATTTGGTCGGAGGATGATACATAACGAACATCAAGCTGACCACGAAGGACTTGATCACAAAATGAAGTGAATGTCGATCTCAATGTGCTTGATTCGCGCATGAAACACCGGATTGACGGCTAGAGCATCGGCACTGAGGTTGTCACACCACAGGACTGAAGCCGACTTATGTTTCACATAAATCTCAGACAGTAATTGTTGCACCCATATGATTTCTGTAGAGGCATGAGTTAGCGCTCTATATTCAGACTCTATGCTGGACTGGGCAACAATGGATTGTTTCTTGGAGGACCAGGAGATAAGATTACCTCCAAGGAAGATGCAATAAGCAGCAACTGATTTTTGATCATCTATGTTGGTTGCCCAATCGACATCGGAGAAGGCCAAAACAGAAAGGTCAGACCCATGTTGAATATAGAGGTCAAAGTGTCGAGTGCTAATGACATATCTTAGTACTCTCTTCACCACTTTCCATGAACGTCCGTAGGTTGTTTTAAGTACTGACTTAGATGATTAACCGCATATGTAATGTCAGGTCGCGTGATGGTTAAGTACTGTAGGGCGCCAATCGTGCTCCGATAGATATAAGGATTGTCAAGAGAAGTGCCATCAGAGATGGAGAGTTGCTTGTTTAGAACACTTGGAGAGGGTGCCCGTTTTAGATCTCTAAAGTCAAGGTGGTGAAGTAGGTCCTCGACATACTTTTCCTAATTCAGTAGAACTCCATTAGGGACAATGTGTAGTTGGACTCCAAGGAAGTAATGGAGTTGGCCAAGATCCTTTAGAGCAAACTTGGAGTCCAAGGTTGTTACAAGCTTGTTGATTGCCCGCTAATCGGTGCCGGTAATAATTACATCATCAACATACACCAGTAAGAGTATCAAGGCAAAAATGCTCCGATATATGAAGAGAGATGTATCAGACTTAGCATTCTAAAAGTCCCAGCTACATTGTGTTGTTTTCAGTGTGTTGTTCCAGGCCCTTGGCGCTTGTTTGAGACCATATATGGCCTTGTGTAAGCGACATACATGATTTGGTAGTTGAGGATCAACAAATCCTTACGGTTGGAACATGTAAACTTCTTCATCGAGGACCCTATTAAGGAAGGCGTTATTGAAATCTAACTGTCTCAATTGTCACCCTTTGGATACCGCAAGGCTAATGACGATCCGGATGGTGGACACCTTTACCATTGGACTAAACATCTCAAAGAAATCGATGCCCGGATTTTGATGGAAGCCTTTTGTTATGAGGCGTGCCTTGTAGTGTAGAATGTAGCCATTAGGACTCTGTTTGATTCTGAATACCCATTTATTGCCAACAACGTTCATTGACGGTGATGGAGGAACCAAAGTCCAGGTCTGATTTTTCATCAGTGCTTGAAATTCATCATTCATTGTTTTGTTCCACTGCGTGGTTTTGAGTGCATCACTAACTCAAGTAGGTTCGGTTAGGGACCAGTCTTTTTGGGTTTGGGAGGACAGTATTTTAGGGTTGAAGATGCCTGCCTTTCCTCAGGTAATCATGGGATGAGTAGACAAGGGCATAGGGTATAGGACAATATCGGGTGAAGACTAGGCAGTGGACGACGAAGGTGAACAATCGATGGGTTGGGCGGTAAGCGATGGTGAGTCAGGTGGTAAACGATCAGAGGGCACACGATCGGTAGGTAAGTGGGTGGTGGGTAAACGATCATTGGGCAAATGATTGTTGGGTAAACGACCGCTAGGTAAACTATCGGTTGGCTAGACATTACACGATAAGGGGTAAACGATCGCTAGGTAAATTATCGGTAGGTGAACGATCGTTGGATGAGCGATCGCTGGGTAAGTAACTGGTGGGTAGGCGATCAGTGGGTTGGTCACTAGATGATAAGGGTAAACGATCGTTGGGTACATAATTGGTAGGTAGACGATCAGAAGAAAGAGGTGGGAAGGCTAGGCTGTCTGTAGAGGTATTAGCTGGTGATTGAGAGTGGGTTGTTTTGACAATTGGTAAGGGTGAGGTTGTGGACGTAGAGGGCATAGAGTCACTTTACGGTGTGTCCTGACTGACGGGTAGCTAGGAAACCAGGTGGATGGCATCTGCTTGCTTGGTTGGTCTGCAAGCTGAAGAAGACACTTGACAAGGAAAGTTAGTTTCATCAAAACCAACATGCCGAGAGATGAATAGCCTGCCACTGAGGTTGAGGCATTTATAGCCTTTGTGATTCACAGCCGGACCGAGATAGATGCACTTTTCTGTGCGATAGCTCAACTTATGTGAATTGTACGATCTCAAGTAGAGGAAACATGCACACCCAAATATTCAAAGCTCCTTGAACCTGAGCTTTTTTTTTTAACATCACTTCCATTGGAGACTGTCCATTTAGGAAGGGGTGGGAAGGCCATTAATCAGTAGAGTTAAGTATAAGAAGGCATCCCACCAATGATGTAAGGGAAGATGTGCTTGGGCTAGTAGAGTTAGCCTTGTCTCTACTACGTGTCTGTGCTTCCTCTCGACCCTTCCATTTTGTGCTGACATATATAGACAGATGTACCTGGATGCAATGCCAAGCTGATGACAAACTTTGTGTATCTTGACAAATTCTCCACCATTATCCGACTGTAGGGACTTGATCAATGTATTGAACTGAGTTTGTATCATGGTGAGAAAGTATTGAAAAGCTACCAGTGTGTCACTTTTTAACCTCAGAGGATAGATCCATGTGTACCTACTGTGATCATCAACAAAGATAGCATAATATTTGTATCCATCTATTGACAAGAGAGAAGTTGGACCCCACAAATCAATATGTATAAGTTCAAAGGTTGCAGATGCTCTTGAGTTAAAATTAGGGAAGGCTAAAGAATGCGATTTGCCATAGCTACAAGAATCACAAAATTTAAGCTCTTCATTAGATAACATAGGGAGATTACAACCTTTGATAATAAACTCTAGTGTTTTTGGCGAAAGATGGCCAATCCTTCTATGCCATATAACCTTAGACACCCTATGCTTCGAAGATATGCTAAGAGCAGATAGATCTTTATTCTTGTGCACTGGTTATGATGGTACTTTGTTTCCTACTGATTCGAGCTGACTTATGCACCCTCTAACTAATATAGTCCATCTTTAAGCATTCCCTTCATTACTGTTTGTCCCGTGCCCTTGTTCTTAACAAGACAATAATCCGTGTGAAATTCAATAAACACGTCATTGTCTTTTGTTAGCTTAGATATACTGACCAAATTTTTTGCTATGGCAGGCATACATAACATATCATTCAGTTTCAAATTGCAGGCATCACTAGACAAACATGCAGTTCCAACATGAGAAATTTCTAGAGTATTACCATTAGCTACAGTGACTGCTTCAATACCTGAGTATTCAGTCGGATTGCCAAGATTGTTAAAGTCTGAGGTAACATGATTGGAAGCATCACTGTTAGCATATCAATTTGCATCAGTCATGTTTTCTTGTCTTGTCAGAAATGGGTTACTTCCATAAGCAATGGCTAGGGCTATTGGGTGAGGTTGTGTGTTTTTGGTTTGGTTGTTGGGGGAAAGGTTGTCCCTTGTTTTGATGAGAATTGGGAACAAAATCTCTGTTATACCTGTTGAAGCAGTAGAATGCTATGTGTCCCACCTTCCCACAGACTTGACACACAGGTTTTTTGTTGTTTCTTCCCTTACCTCAACCTCTGCCATGGCCACCACCACCTCGTTGTCTTCCTCCAGTAGACTGATTACTGCTATTAGTCTTGTTGTTTTGGTTGACATGTCTCGTGTTTGTCATATTCACTGATGCATTACTGATTTGGTTGAAGCGTACTATCGTCTTTTGGTTTGATTGATGTTCCAATCTCCTTTCATATAGGAGAAATTCTGACTGTATATCAAGCCATGACATGTCCACTCTCCCTTGGATCGTGGCCACGATGACATTGTACTCTTCATCAAGTCCTAGTAGTACTTGTGAAACAAGAGCTCTTGGTGGCACAGGACTACCAACTTGCTCGAGATTATCAGCATTCATTTTCATAGTTCAAAGGTACTCTTCCATTTTCAAATTACCTTTTCTAGTTGTTTGAAACACGTGTCTCAGATAATCTTCTTTAGCCTTTGACTGAACACCAAAGAGTTGTTGAATGTTGGTCCATGATCCTTTACACATTCACATCTCATCACTTGAATGGTAACCTCTGGTGTCATGGAGTTATATAGTCAGCCGAGGAGAAATTGATCTACAGCCATCCACGCTTCGTATTGAGGATTTACCTCAAGTGCTGTCGACGAGCTGGAAGCATCACTGCTGGAGATTTCTTTTGTGTTGCGCGGAGCAGCTCTTGCTCCAATCGATCTGCAGGTTGAAACATTGAGAGACAAACCTTTTGTCTGGCTAGGTGTCCTTCGAGTCGATAACTCCGAAGGATTGGAAGCGCCAAGTTTTTCCATAGGAGAAAATTGTTGCGATCAAGTTTAATGGAGGTTATCTGATTGAGGAGTTGGTTCAAGGGTGGGCCGCTGAAGTTGGCTGTGTCGAGGGTGGCTCCCAGGTTTCCTTGGTTGACGTTGGTCATGATTAGCTCTGATACCAAGTTAGAATGTGAGGATATGGCTTGACTCACACGGCGGACGATAACACTTAGACAAGATAAACGATAGCGTCAAAGATAGACGATAGCGTTTGGTGGAGGTCGATGATAACGTCTAAGAGAGGTAGACGACAGCTTCAAGAGATAGGCGATATCGTGTAGACAATAGCGTCGGGAGGTAGACGACAGATGACATCGTGTAGACAATAGCGTCAAGAGGTAGACGATAGATGATATCGTGTAGACGATAGCGTTAGGTGTTAGACGATAGATGATATCGTGTAGATGACTGTGTCCGGAGGTAGACGATATCGTGTAGACGATAGTGTCAGAAGGTAGACGATTGTATCAAAAAAGGTAAATGATAGTTTTAATCAGGCAGACGACAACTCAGACAGTACACGATAGTGGCAAGTCAACTTTTCCTTTATGATTTATTGTATCTTGAAATGTACATAGGTGATATATTTATACAATATGGAATCCCTAATTTGGGAATGCAAAAATAACTCAACAAAACAAATGTTAGATAGTTTGTTGTAACCAACTTATTCCTTTGGTAAGCTAGTCTTTTGGTAGAGAGGCGAGACTATATTTTATGTGTTGGCATCCTTAATATCCTTAACAACGCTATCTCCAAATAAAAGCTACACAAACTCCTAAAGTTGAAAAGGAATCAACAAATAATATGGCACTTGAAGAAAGAAAGCACGTACCTTTATTAAATAAGTTGCAGTATTATGTTGTTCAGTTTGAGGATTAAACACCAGTGGCTGGGATCGAAATTGGAAGGCCTTAATTTAAAAGCGAATCCAAAACAAGCCCCATGTGCCATATATGATGATTCAAGTTGTGTTGAAGCTTTGATTTTGGCTTTGTTGTTCAAAACATCATTACCCAAAATGATGATTAAGAAAAGCAGATGGTCGAAAATGCACATCAAATGTTTGGGAAAATGTTTGAATCATTTTTATATGCCAATGGATGTTTTGCCAATGCTCGATGCAGAATTCAAGAAATAGCTGATAGAATTGTCTAAAAAGCGAAGGATATATACATCGAACACTACTGCTTATTCACATTGCTATTGCTTCATAACTAAAGAAAATGGGTATGGAAAAACAAGTCAGAGCATTGCTGGTACTCCCTAAGGGCTCCAAATACTTGTTAGGAGGGCTTTTGTTATCCACCCCTTTAGAGTGGATCTGCTTATACTAAACTCTACTTAATAAGAAAGTCTTGTTATTAAAAAATTCATAATTGGTCAATTATATATTTCACTGCACCTATTAGTCTCTCATTATTCAGTGATACTCAAAATCACAATTTGAAATATATAACTTCCTAACACTCAACTTCAATTCAATATCATGATCAAAGTTTGATTGTTGTAGGGAGGGGAAATAAAAAGGAGAAAACAGTCCATTATTATTGTTTTCATATTGGATGACAACATAAGGTTGTTTATTGTTTTCACAAATGAACAAAGAATTATCATCTGGATTGTACTACCCTACAAAAAGTCCACCTCTGTTTCCTCAATGCCATCAAACACTTGAGCTTGAAATATTGTTGTCCTGTGGTTGTCGTGCATTCTACTGGGCTTTGCTTTGAAAGTCATAAAATAAAGTATGTCATCCTTCAACCACAGGATTCACCTTAACAAATTCTACCATCTCAAAGTGGATTTCCTAAGCACAAAGCTCAAAAAGGTTATATATATATATATATATAAACCATCTCAAGTAACTAGTTCACAAAAAGTAAAGATATTAGAAAATACATTATGCTCATTGTTGGCGAAGAAGAAGGATATTCATGTAGAGATGCATAGGTGTGCATTAATTACTAAAAAAGAGAAGGTGTTTCATACCTTGAAATCAAAGTAATGGACGACCGAATCCGAAAAACCTACGACCGGATCTGGCTAATGCACACTGAATTAGAAGACACGCAATAGATCTAGATATGCGCAAGTGACGAACGGAGGCCAAACCACAATAGACACGCAAAGACTACGGCGAACGAGAGACCTACACGTCGAACGGAGGTCGAACCACAGAATGGGCCTACACCTACGATCAACGAGCAACAACACAAAAGCTAGGTCGACAATGATGGAGGTCGGATCGAAGCAAGAGGCCAGATCCACAACAGACCTGCACAATCGATGACAAACGAAGGCCGGATCGACGAACAGAGATCGGGTCTACATATAAAGCTGGATTGACGAACACAATCAACAAACAAAGGGTGGATCTGCACGATAAATGGATTTGCACTCACGATTGATGATCGACGGACCACAACAGACTCTGCACCCACGATTGATGGACGAATGACAAGGATTTGGAAGGTGATGAAGTCAGAGGCATCGAGAGGGATTGGAGGAGAGAAGTGAGAAATGAGAGAGAAGAAAATAATTAGATAAATTGAATGAAAGAGAGATGATACTTTACTAAAAAAAATAAATGGGTGTCTATAATGTCGATTTAGAACCGATATTAAAGTATATCTTTTATGTCAGTTTAAAATCGAGATTAAATATCTACTTTTTTTAATCGTCATAGATCCGTTTTTTGTTTTTCCAACCGACATAAAAGGTTAAATTTCTTGTAGTATTTACACTCTCTGCCATGAGCATTGTGGCAAGCGCGATGTGTATGTTTTATCTTTTACCTATCACATTCTTCCCTCCATTGAGATAAATTAAATGTTATTATCAGAGGAAGGTTGGATTCATTTTCCTTGGTTCGAATTTTGATAGCTACATTCTTTGAAGAGAAAAAAGAAAACTTTTTGTTATTTAAATATAAAGAGAGAGAGAGATATAATTGTAATGTCAGCCTTTTGTTATTTATTTTAATTCTAATTTTTTAATTTTAAACTCCTTTCATAAAGCAGCTTTCTGGTATTATAATAGTTACTTGTACAGTTTTACATCTAAAAATTAAAATAATAATCTTTTTTTAAGGACTTCATCTAAAATAATTGTTGTGGTTATAGAAAACCAAATCGTGTATGATTGAGGAAGATATTTTGTTATTTTCAAAAGCAAATCCTTTTTTAATTTCTAAAGCTAGATCAGAAAATTAAAACTTATATTATATATAATTTTTTATTGATATATATGTCATTCGAGTTGGATTGAATCAACCTAAAAAAAAATTAATTTACTTCGAGAACCAACACAACTTAACAAAAGTTAACCCAACTCGATCCGAGGACAAAATTAACTCGAACCTAACCTAATAGATCTTACAACTTTAGTAGAATAATTCGAATCGTTCAAATTGTCAGATCATTTAAACACTCCTAAGACGAAAGATAATCAAAGTATAACTTTTTAACTAAAATAACTTATAAAAGATACTATTTCTATTTGTTTGTATCATCTATAGTTATGATACCAGACACCTAATTATTGTGATTATTTATACTCTACGATCTAATACTCAAATGCACTACATGGAATTTTTTAAAGTACAAACGTGGTTAAAAGAGTATAAGGTTTATAAAAAAAAAAATGAATATAAGGAAACAAAGAGAGAAATCAACCTGAATCCAACGAATTCATATTTTTTTCTTAAAATAGTTTTGCTTCCTCTATGATATTCAATGTATCACGAATAACTGTTTCTCAAGATAGAACTAATTATTTACTTGTGAATATAACACTTTAATCACACGACTCAACGAACACTCTTGTGTCTAGTGACTGCATAAAAAAAAATTCAAGAACTAGTGGAATAATTATTTTGTGAGTTTTGTGTTATTACATGAAACTAATAAAGAAATCACATATTTTATAATTTAGTTGTGGTCATTCAAATAGTTGGTTAATATATAACATCTTTTTTTTTCTAAACCAACTAAAATTGCATGTGCATGTCACGTGTTGATTACTAATTTATTACAAATTTACATTAAATCAGTAATGTCTAAAGTTTCTTGCAAGATCTGAGGAGGGTAAATTTATTAGGTTGCGTCCATTCCCTGAGTGGTTAACCAATTTGATTGTTAATTTGGAGTTTTCAAAAATAAAAAAAATATAAAAAACTATTTATACAAAATAGCAAAATTTTAATCTTATTTGATAGAGATTGATAAAAATTTATGAGTGTCTATTGATAATACTGATAGAAACGGATAAAAGTATTAATATCTACGAGTGATTTTAACATTTATTCTATCCATGAAAAATTCTAAAAAATTTGGCCTATTTTAAACCCCGTGGCATTATAATAATAAGAAAAATATTTAAAGTGTTTTTCTATGCATACTTGATCGCAAAAATTAATATTTAAATCTTAGATTTAAAATAAAAATAAATCATTAAACAATAGTATGAAAAAAACGATTATAGAGTGAAGCAATCTAGATCCCAATTAAAGAGTTCCACGTGGCATTCCTTAAAACCAATCATATTGTTCCATTTGAATCCTCTCTGTCCCACCATTTCAAAGTCCACTTCTCACCTCCATTGATTTTGATCCTGCTTTGTGCCGGTAGCAATCTCATCTCCTCCGATTTCTAGAACATTCCACCATGATTTCCAAACCATTCGATTGATGGGGTCATAAATTTTCTCCGTTGTCCTTTCATTTTCTCGAGAAACAAACAGTTCCACTCTCCATTCAATCGAACTGCCCATGGCTGCTTTAGCAAGCTCTGTCCTTCAGTCTCCACTCCAGATCCGTCCTTCCGATTCTTCTTTTGGGTCCCTTTTTCCATCCAGAATATATCGGATTGCACCCAGTTTCAACCTCAAGTGTTCCCCCCACCGGCCTCTGCTTTCCGGCGACGGCGGACCCAGAAGGAATTTCTCTTTGAAATCAGCTTCAACCAGTGTTTACGCGGACCCTTCGTCCGCCTCTCCCTCTCTTGATGACGAATACAAGGCTAACTCTGAGCTCCTTGCATCCTTGAAGGTCAAGCTACTGGTGGGTCTTTCATTCAACGATTCCATTTGCAGATTTGTTTGGTTTTGTTGTTTATTTGACTTTTGCTCTCCAATGGATTGGTTGAAAGTGGGTGTTATGAATATACGTAAAAGATAAAATATAGCATTAGTTAGATTAGTTTTTTTTGAGATTAAGGTATGTTTGGAATGAATTTTCAAGGGCCAAAAACCCTTTTTAGCACATTAAGCACTTGAAAAGTCAATGTGTGAGCAAAATGCTCGAGGGTCGTGTTAGATTAATAGATAACGAGCTTAAGCTTGTGGGTTTAGCGAGGATTTTATTCGTCCATAGTTTTGATCCTTTTTGTTCTTGTTCACATAAGCTTTGCTAGGAATATATGACAGCAGCTCAGAAAAAAAAAAAAAAAAAAAAAAGTTGCAATATCACTATAGAGATGTTTGTCTGTTAGTAACTAACATTATAATTTCGAGTTTTTGATTCATCCTCCTTATCCACATGTTATAGTTGATATGGCAAACTCTTTATTCTCTTGCAACTATGATTTGTGCTCTTGTCTTGTCAATGCTCATTCGTCATTTTTCGTTGTGCCAGAGCGTGGTTTCAGGGTTAAATAGAGGTCTTGCTGCAAACGAGGATGATTTACAGAAGGCAGACGAGGCTGCCAAAGAGATTGAAGCTGTTGGAGGCCCTGTGGACCTCTCAGTCGATCTTGACAAATTGCAAGGGAGATGGAAACTGATATACAGCAGTGCATTCTCATCTCGTACTTTAGGCGGAAGTCGACCGGGTCCTCCCACAGGAAGGCTACTTCCTATTACTCTTGGTCAGGTGCAGTATTTCTGAATTCTATCGTTGGTTGTTTCTCATCGCTTCTTCTTTTCATACATCTCACAAACAAAACCACTAATGAGAAGTCTTTGAGAAAAATGCCCGTGTTTTGCTTCATATTGACTTTCAGATTTCCATCATTAGGTGTTTCAGCGGATTGACATCATCAGCAAAGATTTCGATAACATTGTAGAACTTGAATTAGGTGCTCCTTGGCCTCTACCTCCTGCTGAAGTCACTGCTACATTGGCTCACAAGTTTGAAATCGTAGGTTAGTCATCTATGCATGTGTGTTGTTCCCTTTCAGTTTTACAATTATGGGGCTATTGCAATGCAACTTACCATTTCTAAACCAGAATAATTGTTCAATTGTCTGTTCGAACTGAGATCAGGGTCTGCTAAGATTAAGATTACTTTCGAGAAAACAACCGTGAAGGCAACTGGGAACTTGTCACAGCTTCCACCATTAGAGGTACCTCGGCTTCCAGATGCGTTAAGGCCTCCGTCTAACACCGGAAGTGGTGACTTTGAAGTCACTTACCTTGACAACGATACCCGGATCACCAGAGGAGATAGAGGAGAACTCAGGGTGTTTGTTATCTCATAATAATATCATCACAGGCACGAGGAGATTTTGTTTGCTGTATCCTCAAGTTCAAACATCTTCTCCATGGAGTCGAAGTTCTACCATCCACCCAACCATTGTTTATAATTATTAGTTTTGTTATCGACTCTCGATTCCAAACTTATACTTAGAGATCAACTGCTGTAGCCATAGTTAAAAGGAAAAGCACAAAGACTTCGGATTTCTACATTGTTCACTGTAAGTAGTATCATTGTCTTGATCAGTGTATTGATCAATCAGCTTACAAATGTAAAATGGTTGACTTTTTGCCCATCTTATCTGCCTCGATCATGGCGTGTCGAATAAGAGTCTTTTAGGTTCTAAGATATGAAGTTATAAAGCTGCAGGATCTTGTGAGTTTTGACAGCTTAAAATGCTTTTTTGGGCATCGAAAGCTTCTATGTCATTCTCATTAGCATACATGGATAGAACAATGGTCAAGGGAGAAAGAGACTATTTTAGATGGAAAGAGACTTGTATTACTTGAGAGATGAAATGTTTCAGATGCTGCACAAGTATGCAACAAATTTGACAATGTAACAATGAGCTCTATCTAAGTGGCTGTTATTGTGACTACAATTGCTTCTGTTAATATCAGTGACTTGTGATGATCATACCACTGCATTGAAAAGGGGGTGCCGAATAAGTAGAAATTCAAAATTCAGATTACATGTGGGACATTCTTTTGAAGAATGATTTTTGGTACGTGTTACAAAACAACTTTCTTGGTAATAAAATTATAACTGATAACTGAAGCTAAAATCATATCATCTCCAAGGTAACAAAAATTTGTTCTTACTCAGGCAAGGAACCATTTGAAGCAGCCAGCCCAAGTAGAATGCTGTTTAGTTCCTTGTTTGGAATTCTGCTCATCCTTTCTCTTCATCCACTGCTTCCAAAACTGGGAGAGGTATGTCTGCTAAAGAGTTATTGTCTCCTGATCTAGATGATTTCGTTGATTCACTACTGTCGGACGACCCCTTAGATTTCCTCCGATGCGAGTGTTTGGGGATAGGATTTTCTGTGCTTGATTCAGCTCCATGATTTGAACCACGACGACGTCGTGAACTTCGAGAACTACCTTCCTGAGGGCCAGAGTCAGCTGAAGGGCACGATGAACGTTGTCGTCTAGAGCCCTTCTCAGAGTTCCGCCGAGCAGATGAAGAGTCTAAACCTGATGAAGACTCTGACGAAGTTTGGCGTTTCGACCTTGGTGCTCGACTTGCCTTATGAACATCTAGCTCCCCAGACTCTATACAAAGGAAAACACAACTCCTATTACCAACTTCACCAAGACTTGATCATCAAAATGCAGTAAATTAAACAACATTTTTATGATCATCAACAAGGTAAAATGGTGAGTAGTTTTGGTTAACCTTGAATGGGGATATTAGCAGAAGAAAGATCAAGTTCCCCAATAGAATTAACCAAATCGCCTGAGGTTTGAGTTTTTGGTGAAGATTTAAACTCGTTCATCTGCTCAATTTTGCCAAAAAAAAAAAAAGAAAAGAAAAAAAGAAAAAACCCAAAAAAATCCAAATCCATATTCACAAAACTTGAAGAAAAACAAAACCAAAAAGGCAGCCATAGATTAATTCTCACCCAACTAGGTGTATTGTTTTGATTCCCAGATGGACCATCCCATCCAATATGAGCAACATGCTTAACATCAGTGGGAAGACCAATCTGCATTTCTGGTTCTTTTTCATCTGCAACAACATTTCCTCAACCTAATCCATCAATCTAATCACAAACCCAGATGAAAAAATGAAGGGAAAACGAAAGAAAACATACCGAAAATCTGTGAAATGTATCTTAATCCTTTTAAGAGGCCCTTTACAGAGGTGGCCATGCGAGCTATAAAACTGAAAGCTGAACTAAAATGGGTAGTAAAGTAAGTGAAAAGGGGGGGTGACAGGTTTTGATCGACGGTGGCCGGAGAGGGGAAATTNAGAAGGGAGATTGATGAGCTAATCTTGGTGCAGTTTTTCAATGCCTGTTTTGTGAAAGCGCGGGAACACCGGCTCGGGGAAGCAACTGTACGGCCATCCACTTACGCAATTTTTTCTCTTTTCATTTTTAATCACATCTTTTTTTTTCTTTTTTAAAAAAATAAATTATTTTATTAGGTTTTTTCTTAATTATATTTTTTTTTAAAAGGTTGGTGTATTTCTCTAGTTATTATTGTAATTGGAATACCAGATGGAGCTTTCTCATCCAAACACTTCTTTTATTACCTTAATTTCAGAATGCTATTTTAAATTTGAGTTTCTAAAAACAATATACAAGTACAAATCTTTCTTGTTTTTTTTTTTTTCTCTCTCTAAAGAAAAACTAATATACTTGTTTGTTTTTAGTATTTATTTTTTTTAGGAAGAAAAACTTGTCTAGTCAGGTTTTTTTGGGGCGGATCAATTTAGAGATGCTTTTAAGATTCTTACTAAAATTTTAAATTACGGGTCGTTTTGTTTTTCTAATTTAAAGAATGGTGTTTATTTACTAATAATTTGCTTTGCTTTGTGATCAATTTTAACATAAACTTTATGAGTTTTAACCAAAATCTGGAAATTTAAAGTTTTAAGCCGTGTAGACGATTTCCTAGATAATTTTGTTTATATATACAAAGTGTTTCAAAATTTTAAATTTCATAATTGTGGCTCGGTTCGATAATGAATTTGTTTTTGTTTTTGTTTTTTTCATGATAAAAACTAAAAGATATGGGTGAGTAATATTTATAAGATTAATTTTTAAAAACAAAAAGCTAATGCCTATTTGGTATCCATTTTGTTTTTTAAAATTAAGTCTATATCATCTACGTTTCTTACCATGATTTGCATCTTTCTTAATTACAATTGTTGAATTCTTAGCCAAATTCAAAAAACAAAAAACTTTTTAAAAGCTACTTTTTTTAGTTCTTAAAATTTGGTTTTGATTTTTTAAACTATTGATGAAAAGTAGATAATAAAGTAAGAATATTGGAAGTGTAAGTAGTGTTTATAGACTTAATTTTCAAAAATTAAAATAAGAAACAAAATGATTACCAAATGGGGTCTAAAAATTTAATGGTTATTAAATGGCATCTATATTAAAAAAGTTTTTTTTTTAAATAAATATAATATTTCATATTATAAACTTAATTTTTTTTATTAAATTAAAATATGTATAATATAATATTTTGAATTATATGATGTTGTCAAATAATGATTATTTTTTTTAAAAAAAGAAAAAAACAGGTTCATAAATTAATTAATAATAGTTTATACTCGACCAAACATATTTTTAACCATGGTTTAAATTGAGATCGACTTTATAAATATGCTACAAACATCTAAAAAATATAATTTTATTTTTATTAAATTTTTATTTTCCAACAAAAGTAAAAACAAAATGTTGATTTTATAATTTTATGTATATTTTAATCATTTGATAAATATTTTTTTTTTGAAAAATAAGTTTCTAAGCTCTACTTTCACATCTAAATTTGTATATTATATTGTCTGCTTTCTATTAATGTTTTAAAAAATTAAGCTAAAATTTGAATAAAAAAAAGGTAGTTCTTGAAAACTTATTTTTATTTATAGATTTCGATTAAGAACTCAAATGTTTCTTCAAGAAAGATAAAAAACATGATAAGAAATGAAGAGTAAACAAACATAAATTTAAAGAACAAAAAACTGAAGATAAAATTATTATCAAATTGAGCCTTAATAAATTTAATTTAATATTAAAATATCACATTTTATCGTTTTTCAACGACAAAGATGTTTTGACATTTTACAAGACGCACGGTTAAATGGAGAGAAAACAAACATAAAATAATAATCATTCGAGTTAAGGAGAGTTGATCGAAATGGTAGGGAAATGAATATATATATATATATGGATAATAGTGTATACGGTCAGAATGATCATAATAAAGATAACTTTCCATTGTTTCCAATATTAGAACAATCAGACTCGAAGGTATTTAAAGAGGATTTTACAAGATTCAAATTCCCGTTAGAACATAAAATGTGATCATTCTGAAGAGCCCAGTTGTGATTCGACACACAACAAAAGCACATAAAAATAGAAACATAGGATTACCAAATCAAAGAAAATAAGATCAAAAGTCTAACGATTATGTCTCAATTTAGGGATGTCAAAGGGATCTCAAATAAGCCATCATATAAGCGCATAGAGGATGTCACAATATAAAGGCGAAGAGTTCATCTTCATTTTCAGCAATAACCAGCCTCTCATGAAGCCTTGAGATCGTCCATGCCAACACTAGCCTGTGAAAGAGAGTATTTCTATTATAAAGATATGAAAATCACATTTGAACACGTAAAATTAATTGTTAAAGGCATATTTCAGAGTGACAAAAACATGCCCTGCTGAGACACTGAAGATATATTTTAATCTATTGTTCCATAACAAATGACATGACAAATTCATTAAGAAAAAGTAAGAGATTGAAAAGACTTGGAAATTCAATCCAAAACTAAATTTCAGATAATTGAACTAGTTGTATCAAGTTTGAAAGTTTTTGTTGATCTCCGGGAATTTGGGGAATCTTACCAGAAACTTGTGAATCTCTTGGAGGAGAGGTGAAAAACTTGTACAAAATTTCTCTATGTCGGCTTCAACATTGCCAGTGCCTGATATAACTTCCATAAACTTCTTACGATCAGGAGCAAGCTTCATGGCAACCTACAATTTCAGTATCTGATTAGAATCAAAGTACAATTTCTCATAACCCGAATCATGGATTGAAGGATATACAATAACATTTAGTTGATCCAAACATTATAGGTGTATTTGAAGCAGTAGAAGGTTTAATAAAATTTGCCAGGATTCTGTAGCTCGTATCTTTTGCAACATGGTTTTGCTTCTTGAAATGTGAACTATTACATCTTGCTCATGAGGGATGAAAAAGCATTAGACCCAAAAGAAGCTTGTAACACCATATTCCAGAAATAAAACTGTAGGAATATGCTTTGGGAGTTTAGCCAACTACTTCAGTGCATTTTTAAGCTTCTATAGAATTCCTAAAATTGGGGGGGGGGGGTTGTGAATCTCCTCATATACCAAAGAATTTTAAAATCAAATTAATGGGGGGCACCAGAGGATTACACTGAAACTTGAACTGGCCAGCCAACCATGCCACTTTTTCAAAGTCTTGCCATAGGCTTCTGTACAGGCACGAGACATTGTCCAATCCTGATGCTCCAGTAAGTTGCGAAACAGTTCTACCAAGAAATCTATTGCTCTGAACAGGATCAAGATATGCAAGTAGAACCAAAGTGTGTTAATAAAATTGATCCAAATTTGCAGTTTTATCCTAGACTTGTGCATTATTTTCTAGAAAGGAAAAAGAGCAATTTGGTTCAATCATTCACACTCCAGATGCAAGTAAAAATCAATTCCTTGAATTAAGAAGTACAAAGAATCGCATTGAAAATCCTAACTCGCAAGTCATAAGCAATGCAATAACCAAGAAAAATGCAAGTATACACATCCAGAGGGGGTAGAGGAAAACTGAAGTATCTCATGGAAGATGGAGGAGGCTTCCTCACCAATTAGATTTTCGTTTTGTAGCCTTTAGTGACAAACATAGTTAAATTTTTAAATGCTTCCCTTCAAAAGCTTATTTTTTTTTTATAAGTAACAAAGTTGCGCCAGAACCAAAACAAAACAACAAATTCAATGCAGACATTGTCTAACCTTGTCAACCAAAGAAGACCATTTGTGCAACTGGACGATCCTTTTGCAGTTTTAATTTCAATCTCGGGTTTCACCAAGTTATACAAGTAGTTGAATGCAGGTGGGTTGCTAGCATACTTGGACTCCAATCTCTACAGTTACAAACGGTAAGGTGAAGAAAACATAAATGCTACAGCATTAAGTGGACTATAACAAAAGCACAAGCATGATATGATGCCAAAAACTTGAGAACTGGAAAGGCATGCATTTGTCTCCCTTTCAGGGGCACAAAAAACACTTGCATCTATGTCTCACAAATGCAAATGTTTCGCATGTAGGTATGCAAGTTGCTCATTTACTCCAATCTTATTTGGAAAATAATAAATAAATTAGCTAGTCCTATGGCCAGTGATAAGGATTATTAGCCTACAAATTAAAATAAGATAGACATATATAATTAAGTAAACAAATGCCTAAACAAATGGCCTCATAGACAATAGGTTGCCATAAACTGGCCTCATAGACAATCATATTCTAAAAACTTAGTTCAAACTACTTAATGAATATGACAAGATTATGGCATGTACATCTTACCGATATGTTGCCTCCAATGTCAGTTTTAACAAGTGCCATAGAAGCTCCAAACTTGTCTGCATTAGAAATTATTGAGACATTAGTTTTAAGAACGACAATTTGTAAAGCTCATCAGTTTGTGGTAACCTGATTATGAGATTGCAATTTTCAGTAGGAATTCAATTATTGATATAAAAACAACCGACTTTGAAGATCACAGAAACCTTTAGGAGACAAATCTAGTTCTTTTAGTCCACCAACAAAGAAATGCCAGTCTACTAACATCAAGTAGGCAAATGATAAACTCCACATCTATCTCCTAGACAAACTTTTCTCTTTACTCAAAACGAAATCATATGTAGCCAAACGCCAGGAAACTAGAGAGAAGTTTTAAAAGGCAAAAGGGATCAGGAGGCTGCACCAATAACAGGCAGAATATGTTTGCACGCTTCCAAGAAAGGCTTGGTCAAAATCTCCCCGGCATCAGATTTGACATGCTGAATTCCTTCCAAGGCAGGGCTGAACACAGTTACCTCCATTTTTATGCTTTGCTGCATTCGAACAAATTCATGAATCCCTCACAGAGATCAAACAGTTAGAAACTAATAAAATTTCCGACAGATTCCTTCACGAATGGAACAGAAAAGAAGAAGCAATTCAACATCGCAAAAACATACTTCAATTTCATATAGCTTGTATCGGAAACGAAAATTAACGGGAAAAAACAGAGAAAGGAAATGAGATCAATAGATAAATCAAGCAGATCAGAGCGTAGAGCGGAAAAGAAAGCAGTGAAATGCATACTTACAGTAAGAAAAGATGGTTTTTTGGGCTTTGAGAGGTGTGATCGGAGCAATGGGAGTTAAAACTGAAAAGAGGATGAACGGAGAGAGGAGGAAGATATCGGAAAAGATGGGATTCGATTAGTAACAGAAGTTTTCAGAATCTCTCTCTCTCTTCCAATTTTAGGGGTGTTGTTTTCACGACGCCAGACGAGAATCTCTATTTCTTTCTTCTTTTTTTTTTTTTTTCTGCCTTATTGCATCAATTCAAAATATATCAAAATGAAAATCAAATATAACCGTACCATTTGATAAGTATTTGATTTGGGTTTAAATCCTACCTTACTTCTTGTATTTTTTATTTTGATTTATTCTAATCCTTATATTCTCCATTTTTATTCATTTTAGTTTCTTTATTTTCAAAATATTCATTTTATTCTCGTAACTTTAAAAAAAATGACTATTTTAATCCCTTAAAATTGAAAATAAAAGACTAAAATAGTTACTTTTTAAAAATATAATAACAAAAATAAGTCAAAGTTAAAAGTATAATGATTAAAATGAACCATTAAAGTTGAAAATATAATAACCAAATTAAATCAAAACGAACCAAAACTCAAGGTACAAGGACTAAAATAGTATTAAACTTTTTGTTTTTAAGGTCTATTTTCTCTCTTTTCTTATAATAGTTTCCGTAAATCTTAAATAGAAGAGTTGTATTTTAATTTTTTTTTTTTTTTTCTTTTTTTTTATTTCTTGTTTTTAAGATTCTGTCTTGTTTGATAACTATTCTCATTTCTTGTTTTTAAAATTTGAAAACCGTTTTTGAAGATAGTAAAAAATGAGAAATCATTTTTTAGAATTTTACCAAACTATTGAAATTATTTATAAGTATTATAAAAATATAAGCACTAAATTCTAACTTTTAAAATTATAAAGATTAAAGGAAAATTTTTACCGATAGAAAAAATGTCAAACTATTTACAAAAATAGGAAAAAGATATTGTTAGAACTTCTGTGAGTATCTATCAGTGATAGTTTATATCACTTATAACACTAATAGACTTCTACCCGTCTCTATAAAAGAAAATTAAATTTTGTTATTATGTGTAAATAATTTCTTTTAATTTTCTATTTTTGAAAATCCTCAAGATTAAATTCATTTGTTTTTTCAAATCATAGATATGAAATTTACAATGTAACTATATAAATTATCAATTTAGTCATGAAACATTATACTCTCTACCCTTATATTATATTGTGGTCGTACATGTACCAACAAAATTTTAAAAAAAATTCAAAGCAATGTATTCATGCGTAAGCCGGCAGCGGCAAATACGCAACAATATGCCCACTACGCATTATTGTTACGTTACACTGCAATTTGCATATCTTTGGAGACTTGACCCAACAATCCACAAAAATCATTAGTTGTGTCATTTCGATGGTTTAATTTTAATAATTGTAAAAGTACGAGAGCTCGATTCTTAAAATTAAAAAATTTGATGATATAACTACAACTACCAACTATACTTTTCAATGTAATTTTTGTAATTTAACCTTAATTTTATTTTTAGGTCTGGGTTTGTATTCAATAAAAATATTCACACTTTAAACATTTTGTTGGGGTAATTTTTATTTTTACTTTTATACACTTATTATTTTATATTCAATTTAAACACATCTCAATGATCAAAATATCACTATCTTTTAATATAGGAATGAGATTTCAGATCTTAATAGGTATTTAATTTACGCATCTATCTCCATTAAAAAGTCATATGTTAAATTTTTAGTTTGTAATGTAATATGCTACAAAGAAAAAAAAGGAAAACTTTTATTGTTTTTTAAGACTCTAAAAACACATGCTACACAAATTAAGTCGATTAAAATTGGAATCAAATTATACTATGGGAGGACCCCACAATAAAAGTGGATATTTTTGTTTGGTAAGAAGAAAATTAGATATCAAAGAAAGTATTGAGATATAAAATGAACGATGGGGAAATATAAATAAGGGATTGGGGATGATATTCCTAAGAATAAAAAATTTGGAATTCATGTAGTTTATGTCTATGATAGAGATATAACTCTTGAGAACACAACCAACCCCATTTTTCATTTTTCTAAAATATAGTTTCATTTTTTATAGGAAGAATAAAATTCATCAAATAGAAACAAGAACTATAAACCATTTAATTTATAAAGTAATGTAGGAATATTACACCGTTTATCATAGGTCCACATTAATATAAGGCATAAAATATCCACTATCAATAAAGGTTCGCAATATCAATGTGAATGAAAATATTGAAGTCTTAATTTTATGGAAATATAGATGAATTTTTTGAAATAATTGATGGAAATTGATGGAAAATCGTTACGAATAGTTAAGATTATTGCTTAATTAGACAACAGTTGACCATTTTTATCATCATTTCTATAAAGTAAGACAATATTTAGATGTATATTGTAAATGTTTATGTAAATATCGATCCGAGAGCAAGGATTTTTAAAAAGAAATGGAAAAATATTTACAAAATAATATAAATTTAGAAATGTTTTAAAGTGAATTATGTGAAATGAAATTTTTAGATGGTAAAAGAAAAAAATTCACATCAATTCAAATTTGAATTTTGAGGTGAGATATATGAAATTTTAATGAAAAAAATATTAAATTATGTTAAAAAAATAAATATAGATTCTTTTTGTGGTTTTTTTTAAAAAAAAATTCAATTTTTCTAAAATCTTTCCAATTGAAAATAAAGTTAAAAATTGAGAAAATTAGAAATTAGAAAAATTAGTACATTAAATAAGTTTTATCTTTTGTCGACGATCACATTGACATGAAAAAATATACAATATGTATAATAAGATCATAAAATTGAAAAACTTTTAACTAAATTAACATAGTTAATTAAAAAAAATAGCGAACTTTTCATCAAAATTTGGAAATTTTCTCGAAAGGGGAAAAATCAAATTTTACCCGTACATAAATTTAGAGATTTTGATGGAATTTTTCCACCATGATAATAAGTCATTGTATACATTTTTTTCTCTTTATGAGAAGGTGATCGTAAACATTTATTTTTACACATCATTAAAAACTTATTAAAACTAAATGTTAGATGTTTTTATTTTGGAGTTTTTGAGAATAACTATAAGCAAGTGTGAAAAATATCTTTCCTCTTTTTCTTTTTACTTTTTCTTTGTTGAGATTACTTTTGCAAAGGCATCATATTCCCGCATCCATCGTTAGTAGCATCATACTATCAATATTGTACATTTGTTAGGTAGTAGGTACACAACTTAGTTTTTTTAGAAAAAAAATTCTTCGAATGAATCTCAAACTTAGGCGGTAATGAAAACAAAAGATCATCAATAATAACATCGTAAAATCAATTGGAATATTAGCAATCCAACTTGCTCAAACTCAAGGCGACAACAAAAACAAAAGATCACCAATAATAACATCGCAAATTCAATTGAAGAATTAGCGACCCAACTTCTCCCAAAATTTTCTAAATGAGAAGAAACAATAAAGCCTAAACTCAGGACGGCAATGGAAAAAAAACGATCATCAATGATAACATCGCAAATCCAATTAGAAAATTAGCAACCTAACTTCTTTCAAAATCTTCTGAATAAGAAGAAACACAAGGATTAAAAAAAAAAAAAAAAGGCAGCATAACGAGCTAATGTACAACCCGATTCCTAGCATTGAAAAAATGAGAAAGAGACATTTTCCCAACGACTCGCCAAAACATCGATCTCATGAATTGCATTCTTCACTCCAATAAAGTCCAACGAGTAGTTGTTTATCAGATTGACTAACTCCTTGGCATCAAATTCAACAACAATAAAGGTGGGGAATATCGAGAGAAACAAAATTATTGAGGCTCTAAAAAACATCTTAGGCTTAAGTAGTCCGACACAAATAGGAGATCCTAATCACGAACGACCCACCCCACCTCTCCACAATGCTTCACAGAGTTTCAAGAGTCATTGACATTCATCTTCCATTCGTTTGATCAATGAGATACCAAGAGACTTGACTCGTCGAGCTCTCCACTTCAATAGCCTATAAATTACCATACCACACATGAGCCAAGTCATCAAGGAACACGTTTAACTTACTTTGAATTTGTTCTAATGAGACTATAGCGCTATTGATATTAATTAACGTTCCGATAATTCTATAGATACATATAATAGTAATGTCCTTACAACAATCCACCTCTCTCCAAACTTATCCACCATCAATCTCCAAAACTCAGACGGAGACCAATCATATCTACAAACAGAAAATGAAGGACTCGTGTTAGAGAGATAGATAAGCTAGATTCTCTTGATAAATTCACAGTTCCATAGCCCTATATGGTTATATTCTAAATTATAGGTTTTCTAGAAATCTTCTACCAATTATTATACTATGTTTTAGAAAGCACTTTAAAATATTTTTAGATTTTTTTATTTTTTTTCCCTATTGAGGTGATTTCTGGTGAATATATTAGATAATAAAAATAAAAAGGGAATGTCATGGAATTGAGAAATCAATTAATCCACTATCAAGTTTTGCCAAACACCATCAAATTTTATTTTATATGGAATGGTCCTAATTCATATGGAGGATATGAAAGCATGGGTAAAAAAGATTTAGAGAATTGAAAGTTACGACTATACCAACAAGATATATCCTTTTTAATTTTCGATGGCTCAATCATAGAAATTCCAAAATTAAGCATGGTTAGCTTGAAATAATTATATGTTGGGTGATTTCTTGAGAATTTTTCTAAGAAACATGTGAGTTAGGACAAAACATGCTAAAAGACCAATGCTAGTTTTTTAGGACAATATTCACTTTTATAATCAATTTAAAATAAGTAAGGTTAATATTGCCAAGTCGTAGGGTAATATCAGGGTTATCAACTATCAAATACAAATTCAAAATTTTAGGTTTGAGGTGTTACAATTTCTAACAATTTTTTATAAAAGTACAATACGAGTGAGAATAAAGATTAAAACCCTTTGGCCTCTATTGATCAAGGATATACACTTTAACAAGTTAACTTAGCTTTGCTGCTTTCTCATAAGGTGCTTATTGTTTAATAGATTTCTTTAACTACTAAATTTTATGTATAAAAAAATTGAAATTTCCGAAATTAGTAAACATACACACACAAAAAAAAAAGGTTTTTAGACATAAAATTGAAAAATTAGAGTCTTACACTTTTTTAAAAAAGTTTTGTGGTTCATAATTAACCACTTCAACAACCAAATTAGTAATTTAACTAGATTTTTAGATAGCGATTTTGATAGGAAGAAAATATAAAATTTACCATATTCGAGTTAATTTTTTTAAGTTCAACAATATATTGGATAGAGATATATTCAAATTATTTTAACGTGTTAATCAATAGTACATGTTTTGATTAGTTAAATTAGGTCGGAGTCGATTAAGCTATTAAATTTTCTCGATAAAAGAAGAGTATAGAGAGGTAAATAGAGATGATGAGAACTTAGAGAGATGGTGGTGCCATATATTTTTTCTTTTGAAGCACCAAAATACAAAATTGAAAAAGGGAGAGAAAGATGTGGAAAAATTTAGGGGAAAAAAAAGACTAGAGGAGTTGGGGTGGGTATTTGATGGAGTTCTTAAGAAGCTTCTTAGTTGCAGCATCAGGAAGATTGATTCCACAAATATCAGCCAATCTGATGAGATAAAGCAACACATCAGAAAGTTCTTCCCCAAGATGCTCTTTATCTGATTCCTCCCAATCTGGTAGCCCTTTCTCCACTTCCCCTCTCCATTGGAATATTTCTGATAGCTCTCCTACTTCTCCTACCTACAACTTCATACATATTACTTTGCCCTATATTTCAAAATCCGAATACGGAACATGCATCTACCAGTGATTTAAAATGAAAATTGAGATCCAAACACTGCCATAATGTTTCAAGTAATTGTCACACATGTTGTTCCTAGTCTCAATTTCCAATTCTTTCTAACATAATATTCTAACAAAAATCTACTTCAAAGGTGATTTTTGAAACGTTTATGACAGATCAAGATTAATATTGTAAATTTTAAAAGAATATGAGTATCTTTTAAACAAATGACAAAATAAAAGGGCATTTTTATAGTTTAACTAAAATATATTAGTGATATATATATATATATATATAGTTATACCTTCTCTTTCACCTCAAACCACAAATTTGTAGTAGTAGTAATAATAATAATATAAAAAGAAACTCTTGATTTGAAATTTAAATATGCAGTGTAATTGAGAGAAAAGAGAGAAGAAAAATGACCATGGCAAGGAGAAGGTTTCTAGGACTATGATATTTCTCCCAATTTCTGGCCTTGGCAAACTCCTCGAGCTTCGACGAGAGGTCCTTGAGGCTAATGTCGTCTACGCCGATATCGACCTGCTTGCCTCCTCCCATGGCTGCTTTGCTTGAGAAATTTGTGTTACTTTTGTGTAAAATGGCA
The DNA here is from genome assembly GCF_009727055.1 of Benincasa hispida. Classification (NCBI taxonomy): domain Eukaryota; kingdom Viridiplantae; phylum Streptophyta; class Magnoliopsida; order Cucurbitales; family Cucurbitaceae; genus Benincasa; species Benincasa hispida. The sequence continues at coordinate 13,271,857 of NC_052349.1, forward strand.
ATGGGAGAAGGAAGGAGCCCTCTTGGCTTTATAGGAAGAAAAATTACAATGAAATTGTCTGTTATGGCAATTAAGGTTTATTTGGCAACATGAGGAAAAAAAAAGAGAAAAGACAAGTGGGGAAAGCAAATGACATGAGATTCCTCCATATATGCTATGCTGGCTTAATATTCCATTATTAACCTTCACCTTTTTAATCGCCACTTTTTTTTTTTTTTTTTTAACTACCTTTTTGGTCATAAATTTCATGAGTACCCGTTTAATTTTTATTTAGTAAAATAAAATAAAAGGAAATGTGAAAAAATTATAAATCAAATATAATAAAGAAAAAAATGGAATAAATTAAAATTAAAGTTATTTGAAAAAGAAAAAAAAAAAAGAGGAAACGTTTGTTTAAAACTAATGGTGGGCATGTAAAACTTTAATATAAAAAAATATATTGATGACACATGTCACTCATGCATAGGGAGAGGCATGGAAGCATATTACTAGAATTTTACTTAAGTTTGAAAAGAGTTTTACTTTAATTTGATCCTTAGAAATTCAAGATTTATCTTTTTAACCTTAATTTTTTAAAGGTAATGATTAGTTGCACCAAATTCCATACAACTCTTTTTATGTGTAAAAGAAATAAATAACAATATTTTTTTTTAATTGTTACATGATAAATTTTTATTAGGTTCAATTTGGACTGCACCTAAATTTTTTATTTTTTTTTTATTTTTTAATAAGTACTCACTTTCAATCATGTTCAAGACTATAGATTTAATTTATTAGTCATAATTAATTAGCTTTCAATAATTTTTTTTATAAATGTTATAATTAATTTAAAAAATTCACAATGTAATTGTTATGGGTGATTTTGGACCGAAGGGTATAATTCGCATTTAGAAACGACAAGGTCAAGTAGACGTGTGATATGCGCCAAAAGTGAAAACTGAGAACCAAAATGCACCAAGGAAAAGAGGGCTTGCTTGGGCTTGGCCAAGACCGAGCTTTGCCAAATGCCTAACAGGGCATGCATTACGCATGTCCCAGCCCAAAAGAGTGTTTTGGGCTTGAAATATAGCCAAAATAAAATGCTCGACCGAGGCCGACCCTAGCTAAACATAAAATCGAGTCTGTCTATTGGTCCGATAGGTCGTCAAATTATCCTAAGGTGATTCTGAAACCCTAAGGAACAACCTAGATCAACTTTCCCTATAAATACACTTCTTATGACTCCGTATGAGATAACTTAGAAGTTCTGATTTCTTCTATACATCTAGTTCTCTTTCTAACTTAGGCATCATAGCATTTTTGTTTTGCTTTGCTTTGTTTTGTAGGTCTTCCCTACATTACAAATTCACAGTTACTATTCGTGGAGGTCTGGTACGTTTATCGTTAGCCAAAATTTGGCATCAACAGTTGGTGTCGTCTATGGGGAAGAAAGTGTTCTACCCAATAATCTACATACCCTTACAAAGCATGAGTAAAAAAGATGAAAATAGGATCAATGGACCAAAATCAGTGGTGCAAATTGTGCTGAGGAACCCAACCCGATGCCAAAATGACCTTGGCTGAGGCCGAGGCCAAAAAGACCAAGTTGAAGTACAAGTTCTAATTTCTTCTAAACATCCAGTTTCACAGTTGTTGTCATGTGGAGGTTAGATACGTTTACTCTTGGCCAAAATTTGGCATCAACGGTAATTATTTTAAATTAATTAACTAAATTTTAATGTCAATACAAAGTAAATATTATTATAAATTCAAATATCCATCTATATGTACACAAGTCCACTATTTTTAATGTGAAACATGTGTACAAGAGTTACCAAAAAAAAAAGTGAGAGAAAAAAAATCTCTTCTTATGTTAATTTCCCTTCTTCCCTTTACAATTTCTCCCTTAATTACTTACTTACCATCTTTTAGCAATTAGTTTCCCTTTTTTAGCTACATAATTCACAAATGTCCAACTTTATAAGAAAAATTCAAATGGAGTAGTTTCTTTTTTTCATACCAATTTATCATTCCATTAGTATTCCCTCCCCACGTTTTTTGTGTTAATTTAACTTATTTATTTATTTGCATGAAAATTTCATTTAAGCTAATAAATCTTTTTTTTAAAAAAAGATTATATAACCCAATTTAATAAGGATTCTACAATCTTTATTTGCCCCCTTTTTAACCCATTTTTTCTTCGGGATGATTTTCTCTTTTGTCTCGTTTGCCATTTTCAATGTCTATATAATCTAAACAGAAATTTATTTGTTTATAAAGGAAAATTTGTGAACATATATTATAATTATTAAATTGAAGGCAAACAACTGAGGATATATACATAAGACAAAAAAGCAAATTTCTTTCGGGAAAAAAAAAGAAGAGAAAATTCAAATTTCGGACATATGGATGTTTTAAGTAAATTGTATTTCTGTAATTTGAATATGGGGAGATTTTTGTAAATTGAATTCCCATAAAAATTAATTTAACAAGTGGAAAAAAATTGTGATGATTTTTGTAAATTGAATTAACATAAAAATTGGGCAGAAAGTCGAAAAATAGATAGAAGTTCCCATTTTCTTAAATTTTGCAAATAGAATTGAAATTAAATGTGGGCAATTTTCTTCCTTATTTGAAATGATATTTTAATTGCTTGTATGGAAGAAACCAAATTAGGAAATTATGTTCTGGTTCATGCTTTGATTTTTAGAGTGATACAAATATTTTAAATATTTAAAAATTACCACAAACTTGGGACGTGGTACACTAGTTAAAGTAAAAATTCTTGATATACAATTGGAATCGAGTTGACAATATGTATCTTTAGGTCAGATCCATATCATCTAAATCATATATTTGAAATACGATTTAGACCATTTATTAGTTATAAGACATTGCAATGCACGTGGTTAAAAATCTTTATCACACCAATTTTGCTTGTGAAATTAAATTAATTTAAAATTTATTCACTTTAAATAATAGATAGCCAACCTAAGAATTAAATAAATAATAACAAAAGTGTTAATTGTCAAAATTATTTATATTTTATTTCAGGGACATAAAACAAAATTTTAATTGTGACATCTAATTTTTGAATCTATATATATTTTTTATGGGAATATAATTTTAAATATTTGATATGAATTTAAAAAAATATAGAATGAACAATATAAATAGCTAATTTAGGAATATTATTAATCCTTACTGGTTTTGCTCTTGTATGTTCTAGAGGAAGGAACAAAAGTGGTTAATGTGATTCAAAATGATTTATTTCTACATAGCACAAACGTTATTATTGGAGTAAATGTGAGAATAAATCCAAATAAAAGGTTGAGATATTTATGATACTAACAGATCTTTTGGATTCATGGAATTTGATTCAATTAAGATATATTGCTTGTCACTATTGTTATCAGATTAATTCTCCTATCACAATAAATAAAAAATGTTAAATTCAAACATATGAAAAAAAAAAACATATACAAAATTTGGTTCAATTAAAATGGTGTAAATATCACTTTATCAAACCCCATGAATTTTTTTATCTACACATGCAAAATAGATAAAGATATATATATGTAAATAGAGAATTCATTAGAACTCTAAGGGGGCGTTTGTCTTTTTAAAAAGTGTAAGATAATTTGATAAAAAAAATCTAACCGAAACAATGAAATAATTATAATTTATTAATAAAATAAAAATGCATAATTTATGATTTCATATAAGAGTAATTAATGGGAAAATTAAAAGGATATTGTCCTTTTAGAAACTATTTTGAAAAATAAGGTTGTTTTCAAACTATTTGTAAAAATATTGTTGTTGTTGGTTTTTTTTTTTTTTTTTAATAACTTGAGGGTTCAAAACTCGACCGTGCCCTTTTTTTTTCTTCTTTTTTTTATTATTACACATTTCACCTTCTTCTTTCTTTCTTTCTTTCTTTATTTTTTTTAATTTTTTATTTTATAAAAACAATTTCTAAAAATATTTTATTATTTTATTTAAACTCTAAAAATAATAAATTAAAAAAATAATATCTCATAAAAAGAAAAAAAATGTAAATTAAATATCTCATTTATATAAAAATAATTACAAAAATCAATGTGTCCCACAAGGCAGACATCATCGATTTCGAGGTGGTTGTCGTCGTCGACTTCGAACTTGAGGTTGCTTGGGTTCTTCTTAATGTTGCTTTGGTACCTCTGCAGCGCTTCATAATATAAATATTCATTATGCTCTCCACGACCCGACCATGTCCATGCACGTATGAAGACGAAGGACCAGCCTCTGAGTCATAATGTCCTAAATCAAATGCTGACATCATCATCATCGGACTAACATAATTAGTTTGACTCTGCGTCTGTATCATATAGGGCAACTCTTCCACATTATGTGCAACCTCATCAAACTCATCCTCTTTCCGAACAGGTCCTCTACGTCTAGGAGCTGGTGGAGGAACAATAGGTATATTGTACATATAAGAATTTCCTCCATATAGCTTTGGTTGTCACTACATATAGCAAGAACCTTGTTTGGATCATTCACAACCTCACAGAGTTTACTGTTGTTCGATCTCTGTGAATTATAAAACAATTAGACAATATTTAAAATAAATTTAAATTAAAAATAATTAGATGATATTCATTCATTTACCAGATGACCCACAGCCGCTCCCGGACGAGTGACGTAGCGCCTTGATGAATATATTCTGGAGTGACATCTATGTCAAACTGTTTAAGAAAAACCCCCACTGCAATAAACCTTGCACGATAATGCCATCGCACTACCAGTGACAGGAATATCAAGTGAACAAAATGACTTGATTTATCTAAAAATAGACTTTCACCCATCATTTGTAGTATATATGCTCGCGCATATCTTATGACGATTTCCTCGTTTGCATCATCTGTGAGCTCACGAAATTGTGTTCCTAACCATATAAACTTAACCTCGATCCTTTAATCTTGTCGGCAAGTGGGATCGCACTGAGGTACAATTGACAAACTTCTGACCAGTCATCGTATATCACTCCGATGACTGGCTCACCGTCAACAGGTAACCCAATAACACTTCTATGTCTTGTAGAGTGATAGTGCACTCTCCAACAGACATATGAAATGTATGTGTCTCGGGCCTCCATCTCTCGATCAAGGTTGTGATCAGATGTCAGTCCCACTGAATAAATCCTAATCTGGTAACTCTATCGACGCCTACAAGATATTTTTCCAGTAGTACGGTCTCGCTATTCAACAGATGATCGATGAATGGACTGGTCGTACAAAACATGGGGATCAATAGGTCTTGGGTTTAAAGCCATGATCTGAAAGAAAAAAAATATTTATTTCTCAATTTAAAAAAATATTTTTTTTCTCAATTAGAAGAATAATGTACAACTTAATTTAAAGAATAATATACAACTTAATTAGAAGAATAATGTACAACTTAATTAAAAGAATAATGTACAACTTAATTAAAAGAATAATGTACAACTTTATAATAAAAAAATTGAATATACAATAAAAGTATCTACACTTAATTAAATAAACATGATAAAAAAGTATTTATTTCTTAATTAAAAAATAATGTAAAACTTTATTGATTACAATAAAAAAATTGAATATACCATAAATTATTATAAAAAATTGAATATACAATAAAATGAATATATAATAAAAATATTTATTTATTTTCAATCCCTAACTATCTAGAGCCTGTCTTAGTAACGAATGACACTTCCTTCGATTATGTCTTAATTGATTACAAAATCCACATCGTTGTCGAGTGGCTGTTCTGTTCAATCCATTTCGTTTTGATAACTGAACTTTTCGGTCTATCAGGTTTTCTCAACAACGATGGATCAGGATGTAAAGGGGCATATTAGGGTGCGTGATCTAGTAATCTTCATGCAATATAGGTTGAAATTGAGGAGAGTAACATTCAACCTACGTTGACAATTTGTAGCAGTCCTCAATAAAATCTTCATAGTTCATGTTAAAATGTGAGCAAACGGCCATAAAATGCGAGCATGGAATGCCGAATGCTTGCCACTTGTTACATGAACGTACCGCTCGGACCTGTTTAGCCTCAATATTTGAACGTTTTCTCCTTTGGCATTAAGACTATGACGTCTGGTCTTCACATGAAAACACACCTTCATACCGATCGTATGATTGTACTTCATGTTTACAGATCGTGCAACCCATTTATTTATTTTCTCGTGTGCGTACCTGGATTTTTACTCCACTTAGTATTATAAAATATGTTTGAAATAATTATTAATAAAAATATATATATATAAAATAATATTACTGGGTGTATTTTATCTTGACGCTCCAATGCATCCCTTATTTCTTCTCATCTTTTCTCGAAATAGTTCACGCATTTGAAGAATGTTATCTGAGCAAGAGCATTATAGGTAATATTCGAGCTCCTTTGAGGACTCCATTTATGTACTCTAATGGATTTTTCGTCATCCACTCATATATGAATCCCCCATCATGTGCTTGAGTCCATTGCTCTAAACTAATGTTGTCAAAAAAAAAAAAAAAAACTCAGACAACTCCATTTATTTTCCTTTGATATCTTCAATTGCTTTGTTGAATTTTCGAATTTGAAACTGACACCCGACACGATAAACATAATTTTTCAATGAATTAAATTTATACTTTTTATTGAAGTTGCTGACGATATATCGTAAGTAGAAACGATGGTGACATTTCGGTCCCGTCCAACCATTTGTTGGGTTGTTCACTACTACGATTATACCAACATGTCGATCTGCAATTAAACACACCTCTTTATATGTTACAATTTCTCTTAGATGTTTCAGAAACCATCCCCATGAGTCTGCGGACTCTTCATCAGCAACGACAAACGCAAGTGGAAGAAGATGGCCGTTCGAGTCAACTGATATAGCAATCAACAGTTTTCCTCTATATTTGCCTTACAAGTGTAACATCTATCTGAATTATTGGCCGACATTTATTAAAAGCTTCTATACAAGGACCAAATGCCCAAAATACAGAAGTTAGGATAGCATGGCCTTCAGTAAGCGTTTCTTTAACTCTCCACTCTACACGTGTTCCGGGATTGGTCTGCTTAACCATATATAACCACCTGAGCAACAATTTGTAAGACTCATCCCAGTCACCGAACACTCTAGCCAACACTTTTCTTTTTTCCTCCCATACCCTATGGTAAGAAACATGATATCCAAACTTTGATTTGACGTCGGACTGGAGTTGTGCCACACTGATAGATGGTTTTTCTCTTACGGCGTCACAGAACTCCAGTGCAATCATTGATGAATCCAATTGCACGTGACTTTGACTTAGTTCTGAATAAAAACAAGTATGCTGCTCATCATACTTAGTGATCTTGAACAAGTCATGCGATTTTTTCTTTATTGCACGAAGTCTCCACTTGCAACCTTCCTCCCACTTCTTACACTGAATTGTCCAAATCGTCGGTGTAGATTTAACAACCTCATATGATGCGTGATACTTTATTGCAAAATATTTGACCGTGTGTTATAGCATTTTCTTGTCTTGACAAATCATCCCTTTATACAATTGAGTATTGTCAACGTCCACAGGAGCTACAATTGGGTCATGTTCCCGAATGCTATCCAGTACATTCATATCCAAATCATTGAATATATCTAAAAGCATCTCATGTTCACGACCATCGAAATCCAACTCTTCAAATTCGTCATCCGTTTTTGTTCTGAAGTCTCTGTACAGGTTGTTAGCCGCCATATCTTCATTATCACATGGTGATGCAACTGACTTCAGATCAAGATCGATACATTGAGTTGGATCTTCAAACTGGTTAAATGATGTATGAGGATCCACCCCTATCCTATTTACATTTACATACAAATGCATTAGATTTGGCAATGACATTGCCATTGAGAACATCAAGTTCATAGCTTGTGCACTCGAAATAGGGAATGGCATAAACCTTATTGATCATGTTCTAGATTAGAATGTCTATATATTATTTCTATCTGATTTGCTCCCATATTTATACTAAGTAACATCCCAACCATTTCAATGAATTGTTCAAATACAATTCCACCGGTAAAACTCCCACTTGGTGGTTGGTCATACTCAACTCCATCAATATCTCAATCATATTACCATTTGTAAACAACAAAAATCCCAAATATTTGCCTGCCATTTTCTTTAAAAAAAAAAAAAAAACAAACAAACATCAATTTTTTTTATTATACTTTTTATAAGAAGTATATTAAAAAATATTAAATTTTTTAGTTTATAAACATAAACTTTTTAAGTTTTATGAACATCAACTTTTTAAACATAACAATAAATTAAACTTTTTATAACTATTTTTAAACATANNNNAAAATAAAAAATTAAATTAAATTAAACTTTTTCAAACTATTTTAAACTATATTTTCAAAGTTAATACTAGAAAATATCAACTTATCACAATAAACATAACAACAATAATTTTCATATGAATAAACTAAAATTTTCAAACTATATTAAACTTTTGAATGAATAAACTAAAATTTTCAAACTATATTAAACTTTTGAAACTATACTAAACTTGTTAACTATCACAATAATTTTGCATTAAACTATCAATATCAACTTCTTAAACATAACAATAAACTAATCATTTTAACATATAAACATCAAAGTTAATACTAAATAAATTAAATATCATAAGAATAAACTAAACTTTTCAAATATCATAAGTTCAACTCATATATTCGACGGTAGTTCTCTTTTTTCCTTCAAAGTAACAACGTTCACCTTTTTTCCTGTTATTTGTTATCTGACAACTACAAAAAATTAATAATAATAATAATAATAATATAAGAACAAAAATAAAATGTATAATTATTCTTAAAAAATAAAAATTTAGTAAAGTAACGAATTAGTATAGTTGTGTGAGAATAATTTGTATTAAACAAAATACAAGAAGAGAAATGGAAATGGAAATGGGAGGAGAGGAAGATGATTTCGAAGACTTATTTTCGAAGGAGGGGGCAGTGCACTATGAAGGGATAGTGAGCAAATTAAGGGGAGAGGAGTGAGGAAAATCAAGGGCAGTGAGCTATCGAGGGAGTGAGTGAGCAAAAATGAAGAGGGAGCAAAAATTAACGAAGGAGTGAATGATCAAAAATGAAGAGGATGGGGGTTTAAAAGGATGTAGGTCGAGTGTTGAACACTCGACCCACGGGTTTGGGGTGGTTGAAAAGGCATTAAGGCTATGGCAGAGGGGCATGCATACGTCAATGCATGCAAGGAATCCGAAGGGAATCAGATCAATGGCGGGCAGAGGGAGCATGCATGCAGTCGGTCAATGCATGCAGAGAATCGCGCAGGGGAATCGGAGTAGGGGCAGCATGGTGATAGGACCTCACACTGCATGTCGAAGGTTATACGCCTCTCCTAACTCTTCTTGGCCTGAAAGGACATAATTTCCGGTTAAACTACTTAGAATTCTTAGCAAAATACCTCAAATAGTTCATTTACTAATGGAACTTTCATCAACAAAGATAGCATTGCTAGCGAGATACTCATCCTGAGTGAATTTACCCTCATGAGCGAGATCAAACATTTCTTTAACAAACTGTCTTCCTAGCGATGCTCACCTTACCAGCGAGATTCAACTCACATTTCTAGTGAGATTCCCTTCTAGAGCGAGATCCTCATCACAAAATTAACGAGATTTTCTTCTAGAACGAGGTCCTCATCACAAAATTAGCAAGATTTTGCCCATTTATCTTCCTTGTCGAGGGTTGAAGTTTCGACTTATGTATGTTGAAACTTCAACCTTCGACAACCCTAATATACATATTGTTTCCAAGTTTTTCTTTGTTTTTCGAGTTCTCAACGTTCGACCTCTATATTAATCGAATCCTCAACCATCGACTTCTAGCCTCGATCTCCCAAAACAACACTATTTCTCTAATAAGTTTCAAAACAACCTTACAACCTTATTTCCCTAATAAGTTTTGAAAACAACCGTATTAATATAAAAGGTCCGTAATTAATAGTGTAAAGTAGTAATAATAATATAAAAATTCATGAACTAACAAAAACTACATGTTCATAATCTAAATATAAGTTTCAAAATAACAATCATATATCTTCATCAAAGAAAATAAGTTTTTGGATATCAAACTTCATTTTGGAATGATTCAATGTTTTCTTTAAGAAAAACGAAAATTTCATTTTTCATTCTAAAATTTTTTAGTTCAATTAAGATGTTGCTTATCACTTTGTTAAACATTAAATTTTGTTTCTCTACTAATATATAAAAAAATGGATAAAAATATGACACATGAGTTATATTAGATCCTCCCAATTAATAAAGAACATTCACCTAAAAAATCTCATAAGATAACTAAAATTCTGAGAGGTAATTTTCAACCCATAAAATCTAATCAAGGATCTGATTGAAAATAATAAAATCATTATAATAGAAATATATTAACATACATGTAATATCTCGAATTTTAGAAAAATTTAAGTTAATTATTTAAAATTATTGAGTTTAAATTTCCATTTCATTTGGGAAATTGTGATCAAATTGAAATAATTGAAAAAATTTTATTGGTTAAATTGAATTTAATTGATTAGATCTTCGAATTAATTATCTTGAAAATATTGAATTTTGCTTCATTTGATTTTGGATTTTAGGGCCAACTTAAAAAAAAAAAATTAAGTAGATAATTAATTTCACGTGGTTTTGAATTGATTTAAATATTTGGAGGTATTTAATTTGTATCAAATTAATGGATCTTATTCCATTTAATTTTGATTTTTGAAGCCTAAATTAAGATAATTTGAATAGTTAATTGATTTATTAATTTAATAGAATCTTTGGAGATTTTGGACATATTGTGATAAAATATTTTATTTATCTTTTCAAAATTTGAAAAAAAAAAAATAAAAGAATTGAGATTTTTCAAAATTAAATGAGAGTGAAGAGAGGAAAAAGTCGGGGAGAAAACAATTCGATTTTTAAGCAACAGATTCCACAAAATTGTCGATTGTCGGAGTTTGAACTGTTGGATCGTACTCAAATTTGGTCAGTCTGTTCGGGACATATAGATTTTCATTTTGAACAGTTGGATCGTTGTTTGAAGTTCTGGTTTATTCGTAATCACTGCTAAATAAAATCTATAAAACTAAAAATTTCCCTCTCTCACTCTCGCAAACTCTCCTCATGCAACACTTCACTACCAGCCGTTAGCCTAAACAATTGTCGTCCAAAAATAATAACACCTGCTGCCTACGGTTGCCACCGCCTTGGTGCCATTGCCACCGAAATTAATATTTTGGATTGAAGTTTGGGAGCGTTTCTGGTCACTGTCCAACGAGGGAAACGAGTTTTTGAACATTTACTATTTGAAGTTTAAAGATCAGTAGCGTGCTTTCTAGCAAGATTTACGTAGTTCAAGTAAATTGTTGGAGTTGGTTGTCGAGATAACTGTCCTTGACTTAATTTGAGGTAAGTGAATCTATTACCAGAGTTTCCGTGTCAAGCATCCTAATTTAGGTTTATCAAGTTACTTATTGGGATCTAAAAGCTAGACTTGGAAGTTGAAATACCTTATTGCAGATATACGATTATGTTTCTTTTTTCATGTTTGACGGTGTGCCTTCAGGCCACTAGACTGCGTGAATCGACAGGTACACAATTATGTTTATTTTCCCATGATTGGCGGTGTGCCTTCAGGCCACTAGACATGCGTGAACCAATAGGTACACGATTATGTTTCTTTTCCCATAATTGACGGTGTGCCACTAGGCCACTAGACATGCAAGTTAAGGCAAGTCAGGTTATCCCCTAAGTTAGCCATTCTTCACCATGAAAGTTCCACTAACCACAAAAGCATTTACTGCATGTGAATGCACAACCTGATCCTGGTAATGGGATCACTTACTAGGCATTGTTATACTCATCATTTATTACTTTATGTTTTTCAGGGAATGACAGGAACAGGTTGGCGAGTGACAGACAGGACCTGTGACAGAGCCATATGGGGACAAGAGAAATCGCTTCCGCTCAGTCTATGTTTTTGTCATTTGAATGTTTTGAATTAGAATTTAATGTGAGATAGCAAATGTTAACGTTTTGAATGTTTTCTTTATGAATATCATTTTTAGGAGACTCTGAATAAAAGTTTTATTTATTTATTATTTATTTATTTTCGAGTTTACTTTAGAAAAACTATCCTTATTGTTTTAATGATTTTTTTAACAAAATATCAATTAGGTCGTTACAATAAAAATGCATAATAAATGCTTTTAGGAGTAGTCGACTATGTACCATGTTAATAATAATAATATAAATTTTCATGAATTAACAAAAACTATATGGCAAGCATTCAAATTTTAAAATAACACAAATTTACTATTTTTACTAGTGTTGACAAGATACACTCCATTGTCACTATTAAAAGAAAAAAGATTAAAATATATGAAATAATTTGCTAATGGGAGAAGACTCGTTTGAAAAATTAAAAGTTAATTTCTCCCTCTCCTTTTTTCCCCCCCGAAAAAAATGGATTTTTTTCAAAAGAAATAAATGAAATAAAACTAAATTTTGAACGTAATTGGTATTTAAAATTTAAAACAACACAAATATTGATTATTATCGACAAATAGATTAATCAAATTTTAAACTTCAAGACATGAATACTTTTATTTTTTTTCCAAATATATCTATTGATGAATGAAGAAAAATTTGGATTTAATCATAACAATCATACTTTTTTTTTTTGTCAATGAATGAAAAATTTAAACTTCAAGATATTAAGAAAATATCTTCTATTTTTTTCAAATATATCTTCTATTTTTTTCAAATATATCTTCCATTTTTGAAATATATACTTATGAACAGTATTAAAGAAAAAAAATGAATTTATTGATAACAGTCATATATTTTTATCGAAAAAAATAACTGGATTATCGAGACTTCGTTTCGGTGTGAGCCTATATTTTCTTTATAAAGAATGAAAAGTTTGTTTATTTTCTATGTAATCAAAATTTAAAACAACAAAAATATTTATTTGGACTGAAAACAAATTTACTAATCAATAATGAATCAAAATTTTAACTTCTGGATGTTAAGAGAATATCTTCTATTTTTTTAAAAAAATACATATTCCATTTTTTTCCAAATATATCTACTTATTAGCAGTAATAAGTAAGAAAAAATTGAATTTAATGATAACAACCTTACCGTTTTGTCAAAATGGCATGATTCAATATTTTCTTTATAAAGAATGTAATGAGAATTTAAATTTTAAAACAATTAGTACTGAAAATAAATCTACTGATCAACCATGAATCAAAATTTAATCTTTCAAATATTAAGAATATCTTCATTTTTTCCAAATAGATCTAATCATGAATAGTAACGAATAAAATTTTGAATTTAAAAATTACAATCATATTTTTTTTTTTGTCGAAAAAATAAGTTTATGAATTATCAAGGTTTCATGTGGCATGATCCAATATTTTCAAGAATGAAAATTTCAATTGTTTTTTTTCTACGTAATGAGAATTTAAATTTTAAAACAACACAAACATTTATTAGTCCTAAAAAAAATTACTGTCAACAATGAATCAAAATTTAAACTTCAAGATAGTAAGAATAGCTTTTTTTTTCTTTTCCCAAATAAATCTACAGACAATCGTAACAAAGAGAAAATATTGAATTTAGTGATGACAATCATACCTTTTTGTTGAATAAATAAGTTTGTGGATTATAATGCTTCGTTCTAGCATGATTCAATATTTTTTTTACGAAGAACGAAAATTTAAGGTAAAATGAGAATTATGAAAGATTTAAGGGTGAAAAGAAAAGAGAAAAATTCTCCCTTATTATCTCTTTAATATACTATATATATAGATTAACTCGTCCATAATTTATTTACCCTATTCCAAAAATAGTTTTCAATCCATCATATTTTTATCATTATTTAATCTATATTAGGAGGAATTTTTTTTTCTTTTTTGGGTAAAGTTGTGGACTACTAGCAATCAACTTTCAACTAATTCCCTGGCCGACCCCATATTCCTCCCTCCTTAATTTTCTTTATTCAAATTCCAAATGGGAATAATCGAACCTCTTTCTCTAACTATTATTCAATTTTAATAACAAAAGGTTGGAGATCTGCAATATAAACTATCTTTTTAAATCAGATAATATTGTTTAATTAAGTAGAGAATATTTCTTCCATTTAATTATTTTACAATTCATTGATTCTATCCGAGAACCATTGGTTATTTTGTTAGTGCTCTAGGCAATTCTCTTGCTATTACAATTAAAAATAAGATTATCATTATTATTATTTGATTGGAAAGTTTACATCTGACATGCTTTGAATGTATTTAAAGGAAAATAAGAGGTATTTTATTAAAAGCGAATAAAGAAAATATTAGTATGAAAACATTGAACATTAGTGTGATGATTTGCGCAACACTTCTTTTCATATTAAATTCGTACGACCAGAATTAGTAAGTCAAAGAAGGAACATTAGTGGGAGGCTGACCGTGCTTCTCTCATGTGACAGTTCAGTTGTGAAGACCTATAAAATGCGCGTTCTTCAACAATTTAGAGCATAACACTTCTTTCATTTCCTTTGCTCTCCTATGTTTATTTTTCCTTTCCCCGCTTCCGATTTCCGAGCATTCAGTCAAAAGGGTGTGTATTCCGGTCAGTAACTATGCATTTTCAATCGGGTTTTCTTTTTTGGGTTGTTTTATCCTGGGGACGACTTGACAATATTCCTGACCTGCTTGCACACTTGGACAGAGCCGCGAAACGTCTTAAAGAGAGCGACCTTCGCAATTTAGCCTATAACGAGCTGTTGTTTTGAAGGTTCCGTTCTTTGCCCGACCGCTGTTTCCTGACCTTTTACGGCTATCCTGATCGTCGTATGAGGGTTTTGCCGTTTACAACAATTTTAAGATGTTTTTCTACCATATCACTAATGGCCCTCGCTAGCAACAACGTCATTATGACATCCGACCTCAACCGTCCATTTTAGTTCGAAGGAGTGAACTTCAAACGGTGGAAGCAAAAGATGATGTTCTTTCTTACCATCAAGAAAGTTGCTGACATATGTACCAGAGATAAGCTGATTGTCTCGTTAGAAGAGCCAACTGAATAACATATAAAAGAAGCTGCTAATTAGGAGGAGAAAGATGTTCTACGTAAGAACTTTATATTAAATGGTTTGACTGACGATCTGTATGATTACTACAGCACAATAAAGACAGTAAATGAGGTCTGGGACACCCTACAAAAGAAGTACGACACCGAGGAGGCTGGTTCGAAGAAATATGTTGTCAGTCGTTATCTCAAGTTCCAGATGACGGATGACAAATCTATGGAGGCCCAATCCCATGAACTGCAGAAGATAACCCATGAGATAATTACTGAAAGTATGCCTCTAGACGAACAATTCCAAGTTGCTGTTATTATTGATAAACTGCCCTCTTTGTGGAAGGATTTTAAGAACATTTTAAGGCATAAGACTAAGAAGTTTTCCTTGAAAAGTCTTATCACCCGGCTAAGGATTGAGGAGGAAGCTTGGAAGCATGACCAGAGGGAGGAAGTGAACACCGTACTTGGGAGATCTGCCTCTGCCACGGTAAAATCTGACCAAAAATCAAATGGGACAAAGAGGAAAGGTCAGAATCGTGGCTCCTGCAACCAGAACCAACAGAAAAAACAGAAACCCCCTTCAGAGAAATGGTACAGTTTCTTTGCTTTAATTGTAAAAAACCTGGACACATAACTAGGAACTGTAGGAGCAGGCGTCGTCCAACTATGAAGGGTAAATGTGATCAGTGCTATGATTATAGAAGTAAATGTGATCAGTGGTTGTGAAGGGTGGTGGATAGAAACTGGTGCTATGTGCCATGTCTGTCATGACCTTAGTCTCTTTAAAACTTATACTGAAACTAAGGATAAGAATATTCTATTGGAGGATCACCACTCCACAAAATTTGTTGGAACCGACGAGGTGGAATTGAAGTTTATCTCCGGGAAGACCCTTATGTTGAAGGACGTCCTGCACACTCTGAAGATAAGAAAGAACTTGGTCTCGGGCTATCTCCTCGACAAAGCCAGGTTCACTCAAACCATAGGGGCAGACTTATATACCCTTACCAAAAATAATGTATTCGTAGGGAAAAAAATATGCAACTGAGCGAATGTTCATATTAAATTTAGACCTTAATAAAATGAAATCTTCTGTATATATGTTGTGTTCTATGAATGTTTGGCTTGTTAGACTTTGTCATGTGAATAAGAATTTAATTAGTAACATGATTAGGCTGGAAATGATACCTAATTTATCCACGAATAAATTTGATAAATGTGAGTATTGTAGTCAGGTTAAAATTACTAAAATTCTGCATAAATCTGTACTTAGGATTTCTGAGCCTCTAGGTTGAATTCATTCTAATTTATGTGAATTTGATGGCATCTTGACTAGGAACAGTAAAAGATATTTTGTTACTTTTATTGATGACTGCTCTGATTTTACTTTTGTATATTTGCTGAAAAACAAACATGATGCTTTTAATGCCTTCAAATTATTTGTTTCTAAAGTAGAGAATCAATTTAATAGAAAGACTAAAATACTTTGTAGTGATAAGGGAACTGAGTACGACTCGAACAGCTTTAAAGAGTTATTTAACTCATATGGAATAATACACGAAAAGACCACATCTTGCTCTTTTGAAATGAACGGAAAGGCCGAAAGGAAAAATAGAACTTTAGCTGAGCTAGTAGTTGCTATTTTACTTAGTTAAGGAGCCGCGTCTTATTGGTGAGGTGAAATCATTCTTGATGTGTGTTATGTCCTAAATAGAATACCAAAGTCTAAAAACACAACTTCACCTTGCGAAATTCTCAAGAATAAGAAACCAAACTTATCTTATTTTAAAACATGAGGTTGTTTAGCCTTTGTAAGGATTCCAGACCCGAAAAGGAGAAAACTAGCTAGTAGAGCCTATAAGTGCGTCTTTATAGGTTATGCCTTAAATAGTAAAGCCTATAGGTTTTATGATCTGGTAAACCAAGTAATCATTGAGTTAAATGATGCTAACTTCTTTGAGGATAGATTTTCTTTTAAATCAAGAAATAGTGGGGGCTCGGGATCCAGTGGTTTTACCTCAGTTAAAAATCCTACCTCTACAGAAGAAACCGACCTAGAACCTAGAAGAAGAAAAAAAAAACTAGACCCGCCAAGGATTTCGGGGATGACTTCCAGACCTATAATGTAGAAGAAGATCCTAAAGATCTAAAAGCTGCCTTGTCCTCAGTTTATGTCAACCTATGGAAAAAAGTCATAAATGATTAGATTGACTCATTTGAGTCAAATAGGACTTGGCACTTAGTAGATCTACCCCCAGGTTCCAAGGCAATAGGGTGCAAATGGATCTTAAGGAAGAAACTTGGACCTGATGGAACTATTGACAAGTTTAAAGCCAGGTTAGTGGCAAAGGGCTTTAGACAAAGAGAAAACGTAGACTTCTTTGACACCTTCTCTCCTATCACTATACCTCAATTCGTCTCTTGTTTTCTCTTACTGCCCTTTATAACCTCGTAGTACATCAGATAGATATAAAGACCGCCTTCCTAAATTGTGAACTTGAAGAAGAGATTTACATGGAACAACCTAAGAGTTTTGTAGTCCATGGTCAAGAAAATAAGGTGTGTAAATTAAACAAATCTCTCTTTGGACCGAAATAAGCTCCTAAGTAATGGCATGAAAAAATTGATGACCTAATCCTATCTAAAGGTTTCAAAATTAATGAAAGTGACAAATGCATCTACTATAGTTTGAAAATAATCTTAGCACTATCCTATGTCTATATGTAGATGATTTATTGATCTTGGGGTCGAACTTGCACGTCATAAATGATGTGGAATCAATATTGAGTGCAAACTTCGACATGAAAGGCTTAGGAGAAGCTAATGTAATCTTAGGCAAGTGACTAGGTTTGAAAAGAGAATTTTTTTGGATCAATCTCACTATGTAGAAAAGATTCTAAAGAAATATAATTACTTTGAATGTAAACTAGCCCGTACTTCTTATGACCCTAATGTTAAGTTGTTCAAAGAACATTTGTGAAAGTGTTAATCAATTTGAGTATGCGAGCATCATAGGCAGTCTTAGATACACTGTTGACTGCAATAGGCCTGACATAGCGTATGCTGTAGGATTACTTTGCAGGTTTACAAGCAGATCTAATAAAGAGCATTGGAGTACTGTAGAGAGGGTTATGAGGTACTTGAAGAAAACCCAAAACCTAAGATTATATTATCAGAAGTCTTTCGCTATCCTAGAAGGGTTCAACAATGCTAACTGGAACTCTCTTTCGAATGATTCAAAGGTTACAAATGGCTATATCTTTAATATAGCAGGCGGAGCTGTCTCTTGAAAGTACAAGAAACAGACTATTTTAGCCCAATCTATGATGGAGTAAAAAATGATAGCACTAGCAACAACTAGTGAAGAAGCAGGCTGGCTTAGAAGCCTGCTATCAAAGATTCCCTTATAGGAAAAGCTGGTACCAGCCATATTGATCCATTGCAATAGTATTGTAGCAATCGCAAAAGTTCAAAACCGTTACTACAACATAAAGAGACGACAAATACGTCGTAAGCACAGTACCATTATGGAGTTTCTCACTATTGGTAGTTAAAGTGGATCATATATGGACTGATGAAAATTTGGCAGATCCTTTGATGTAAGGATTGGCCAGAGAGAAGGTTTTCAGAACCTCAGAAGGAATGGGACTTATGCCTATAGAAAGACGAATCACTGTGAGGAAAACCCAACTTGTAGACTGTAGATCCCAAGAAACGGGTTCAACGGGTAATAATTGATTACAAGTGATATATAGTAAATCATGCTAAATCTATTGGGATTGGTGTCTTAATTCTCCTAGTAGTCTCGTAATTTGTAAACACTTTGTGAACATTTTGTTATTAATAAAATAAGTGTTATTTTATCAGTATTTACTCAATCCAATAAACTAAGATCCATGGTTATTTCATGTAACTTAAGCATGTATGTGGAGACATACAAGTGGATCATGCCTTAAGTAATAACCTAAATAGTTTGTAGTATAAAGATAAAGGAGGGATACCTTATCCTTGTGACAGTACGGATACAACCTGCTTTGTAGATATTACAGGTGTTGTAAAATGCTACAAATGGTTTGATCCTGACCATTCATGTGGAGAGGTGCGACCGAGGGTATCCTATACAAAGATTTGTATAAGACCGGACCATGAAATGATTAGTCTCTTTATATAACGTCATTGATAATTGAGACTTACATTTCACTAGGATGACCATAGGTGACATGACCTTAATCCTGAGTGAGTTGGGAACTCCTGCTCATGAGGGCGGTCCTTTGATTTGTATGGGTGATAGTGGCCAGATTACCAACTCAACAAGCCTACCATTTTGGGGATTCGTTTGATTGGAGAGCTGGGAACTCAGCTACATAAGACAGAATTCACTCATTCCTAGAAGCAAGGGTAAGTAGATAAATTACTCCTTTGAGGACTAATTCGGGGTCTTGAACATAGTGGCCACACCCTCTCTTGGGAAAAGAGGACTCAGTCATAGTAGGACTATGACTTATTGTTCATTAGAGGAATCAATGGTACTTAAGAAGTTAGATGTAACTATAGGGTAAAACGGTAAATTGGCCCAGCTGTACTTACAATCAATTTGTAAAGGGTCATCGCACTGTTGACTGGTTATATTCCATGGACACAGAAATATATATGTAGTGCGAAGAGGTGCAACTGTCGGTCTTTAGTAGAGTGACCAACAATTAACTGATGGTGGATCTCGTGATTAAAGAGTTTAGTCAGTTACTCACGTATCGTTGGAGCTTCAAGCTACAGGTCCATAAGGTCCCCTTGGTAGCTCAATAGGTTCAAATTGAGAATCGGATTTTGGGTTAGTTTGAAATGTTCAAATTAACAAGAGGAAATTTAATTATATGTGAAATAATTAAATTGATTCAATTATATGTGATATAATTGTTTTGATGTATTAGATACATTAATTAGAGGAATTAATATAAATATGATTTATATTAAATACCATAAAATAGAAAAAGAACTATAGTTTATATGTTTCATATGATGAAGTATTAAAACTATAGGTTATAAATATAATATGATAAGTTGGTTATAATATATTAATTATATGATAATTAATTCTTTTTCTTTAATAACCGATTGAGTGGGAGGTTATTGGAAGTTTTATGGTAACTGTGAGATAAAAAGGAAAATTATTTTCCAAATCGGTTGTCGATTCATTTTTGTGGTTTGACAAAAGAAGTAACTATCGAATAAAAATGTTTTACTAAACGATAGGCTCTCACAGCCTACACGATCGAGTACCGAGTTTACTAACGATAGTAACATGCTTACTCGTTGCTACACAATCGAGTAATAAAGTTTATGCGATAGGTTTCTTCGTAATAAACGGTCGAGTATGTAGTTTATATGATAGACTTCATCCATCTCCCACTTACTCAATCATCTTCCACCTCCTTTCCTCTATCCAAAATCACACAGAGCCCACAACTCCTGGATTCTCACACCAAGAATACCAAGGTAATTATTATGGTGGTGTTCCTATTCCGTTCGAGGGTCGAGGATCGAGTTGGACTCGATAGTGATCGAGGATTCATCAGTTTGTGTTGTTGGCTGTTTTGTTCATTGCATTCGAGTACTTCCTTGAACAAGTTGCTGAACGATCGAGGGTACTTGAAGAAAGGTTCTTCAAAGACATACTCTATCCCTGTTTGTTCATTTATAAGAAGCATGTTGTAATTTATAGTATATGCATAATCATTTTCATTTATTCTGTAATTGTCGTGTTCTTTCTCAATGGGATTTGGAACAATCTGCTTCTGCTCACTGGATTTCTATGTATTAGATTCCTTCAATTGGTATCAGAGCCAGGTTGTTCTGATATTCCAAATTCCATTGTCGTATTGAACTTATTTTACAGTCTTAGTGGGCTTTAAGTTTGTTCTACAATGTATTTAAGTGTTAAGTGTGTTTGTGGATGGTTTGATGGATGTTTCGGGACGACCATTTCTATTTTAATGCTTTATTTTACATTTTAAAGTTAATTTGTAAAGGCCTCTACGTTTTTTAGCATAATTAACTTGCTATCAAGTCTGTATTCAAAGTGTTTGAAGTGTCTTTAGTCGTTCGTGATGAAGTTTTAAAGAAGCATGGAAATGTTGTTCTCATCAAGGAAGAAGAAGACCAAGTGTTGGTTGTATCGTGTAGCCCAGGCTAAACGATCGTTTAGATTTGACTAAACGATCAAGTAGAAAAGTTCTAACTCGATCATGTAGCATTTACTAAACAATCGTATGGTTGATGCTAAACGAATGAGTAAAGTGTTTACTCGATCAATTTGCGTTGGCTACTCGATCGTGTAAACGGTCGCATAGAGTATATGATACTCGTTGCATGGTAGGCACACGCACTAAACGATCGAATAGGCCAGTATGCTTCATCGTATAGTCACCAGCTATTCAATCACTCGGTATGTGATACTTGTCGCTTGCTCTTCGATCGTCTAGACGATCATGCTTCATCGCATAGTTATCGTCTACTCGATCGTTTAGGCATGTGTTTGAACTCGGTACTTGATTGTATAGGTTGTGAGACACTATCATTTATTTAAATATTTTTACCGATAGTCACTTCTTTTGTCAAACGACACAAATGAATTAACAACTGATTTGGAAAACAATTTTTCTTTTTATCTTACAGTTACCATAAAACTTCCAATAACTTCCCACTCAATCGATTATTAAAGAAAAATAATTAATTATCATATAATTAATATATTATAAATAAATATGATAACTAACTTATTATATTATATTTATAACCTATAGTTTTAATATTTCATCATATGAAACATATAAACTATAGTTCTTTTTCTATTTTATGGTATTTAATATAAATCATATTCATATTAATTCCTCCAATTAATGTATCTAATACATCAAAACAATGATATCACATATAATTGAATCAATTTAATTATATCACATATAATTAAATTTCCTCTTGTTAATTTGAACACTTCAAACTAACCCAAAATATGATTCTCAACTTGAACCCACTGAGCTACCAAAGGGACCTTATGGACCTGTAACTTGAAGCTCTAACGGTACGTGAATAACTAACTAAACTCTTTAATCACGAGATCCACCATCCGTTAACTTTTAGTCACTCCACTAAAGACCGACAGTTGCACTCTTCGCACTACAGATATATTTCTGTGTCCGTTGGATATAACCAGTTAACAGTGCGATGACCCTTAACAAATCGATCGTACGTACAGTTGGACCAATTTACCATTTTCCCCTATAGTTACATCTAATTCCTTAAGTACCACTGATTCCTCTAATGAATAATAAGTCATAGTCTTACTATGACAAAGTCCTTTCTTCCCAAGAGAGGGTGTGGACACTATATTCAAGACCCAGAATCAGCCCTTAATAGAGCAATTTATCTACTTACCCCTGCTTCGGGGAAGTAGTGAATTTCGTCTTGTGTAGTTGAGTTCTCAGCTCCCCAATCAGACGAATACCCAAATGGTAGGCTTGTTAAGTTGACAATTTGGCCACTTTCATCTATACAAATCAAAGAACTGCCCTCATGAGTAGGAGTTCCCAACTCACTCAAGATTAAGGTCATGTCACCTATGGTCATCCTAGTGAAATGTAAGTCTCAATTATCAACGACGTTATATAAAGAGATTAATCATTTCGTGGTCTGGTCTTATACAAACTCTTTGTATAGGATACGCCCACTCGCATGTCTCCATATGAATGGTCAAGATCAGACCATTTGTAGCACTTTACAACACTTGTAATATCTATAAAGTAGACTGTATCTGTAATGTCACCAGGATAAGGTATCCCTCCTTTATTCTTATACTACAGACTATTTAGGTTATTACTAAAGACATAATCCACTTGTATGTCTCTACATACATGCTTAAGTTACATGAAATAGCCATGATCTTAGTTTATTGGATTGAGTAAATGCTGATAAAATAACACATATTTTATTAATAACAATATGTTCACAAAGTGTTTACAAACTACGAGACTACCAGAAGAATTAGGACACTAATCCCAACGTGTTTAAACTCGGTGTGTTGGACAATCGAGTGGCCTTCATGCTTCATCGCATAGTCAAAGGTACTCGATCGTTGCTACAAGATCGTGGTTACTCGACCAATGTTATTCGATGATCACAAGGAAAAGCTAGACGATCAGTGGAACGAGGATTCAACCGGGCGGTTCAAGACCCGGTTCGCTTCTCTGAACCGGTCGACTCAATGGTTCAATGTACTAGTTAGTTTTTTTTTTTTTTTTTTGGATTTTGAGACATATTATTCCGGTCCATCATCATTTTTTCAATATACATGAGATGTATGTTTGTTTTTATGCCATAATGTATGACATATAGATTTAAAACCCAGCTTAGGTTATGCATTTATTCATGCATCATATATTATAAGTGTTATAATATAGTAGATTGCATGATTAAATTACCTTAAAGCATGCTCATGCATCATATAATATAAGAGTTATATTTATGCATGCATTAAGCATATTCATGCATCATCTTTATATTATAAGTTTTATAGTATAAGGGTGTATGAGAGCATATATGCTTGGTTCATTACTTTGTTATATAAGAGTTATATAAAAGTAGTAATGAATGAATAATGCATGGAGCATGACACTTAGATTTATTTATAAGAGTTACAAATGCCTTGAGAATGTGTTGCTTCGCATTGTAGTTAATTTTGACTGTTTCATTTTTTATAAGAGTTATAATTAATGAAATTAGAGTTAAAATCAATAACCAAGAGTTGCATGCAAACTTAGGTAAAATCATGTTTTAAAAAGGTTTTAAAATTTGATTGAGATAGACCTAAGTTCATGGTTCTAATGAGATTAGAAACCTAAGTTTAATCTTTTAAATCGATTTTATAGGATTAAATTGATTTTCATAAAAGATTAAATTTGTAATAAATCTATCTATAAGGAAACTTTTGTCTAAGGTGGGTTTTGGCTAGGCTGGGGTATTTAAGTTGACGGAAACGGAATACCCCTACCTGGAAAGGTGAATTAGATAGATTTGCTACAAGCATGCAACAATTGATTACATGTTCGTTAAAGAGTTTATTGAATGTTGATCAAAAGTTGTTTAACTTTCCAAAGTAAGCGTTACTTTTGGGCAAACCTAAACAGTCACTTAGTTAAAATAATTAGCTGTGTTTTTCTAAGTAAACTAAACCTTAGGTTCTTAAAATACTTAGTGGGAGGAAAATATATATATGATATGCCAATTCTGAAGGATCTCATACCGAGAGTTCCATGAGCGAGTTTAGATCGCTCCGATTTTACTGTGATCGAAACTCAAACGATATAAATTGCATACATACAGTTATGCATATTAAACTCATTATCGGCATGCTTAGAATACAAAATTAACAAAGTAAAAGGTTCATACCAAAAGAAGTTTATCTTCATATATCTGAACCCTCAGTAGCGGAAAACCTCCTACCGATCTACCGGCACCCGGCAAGTATGTCGACTGCAATAGCACGATCCGAACGTACACGAACAATGTCGCGACACCACCACAAGAGAAACCCGGGTATCCTCGGTGTCAAAAACCCAAAGAGTGGGCTCTGGTGAGTTTGGTAGAGGACGAAGAAGAAGGCATCGTGTAGACGATAAGCAAGTGGGAGATGAACTCTGCTATCGTATAGTAGAGCTACACGATCATTTAGGAAAAACTGAACGATCGTTTAGGAAAGATGTATACGATCATTTAGAAAATTCGTGAAGTAGACGATCGTTTAAACAAACAAGCTTCTATCATATAGGCTCTTGCGATCGTTTTCACTGATTCTTTTGGGTGCGGGCTCCGAATGCACGAATGAATTGAATAAAATGAAAACTATTTTCATTGCTTTAACCCGTCGGTTACCATAACCTTCGTAGCCTCACTTCCCATGTCCAAACGTGGATCAATCGGTTAATTATCAAATAATTAATCAATTAATTTAATTAATAAATATAATCATATTATATTTATATCCTATAGTTTGATATCATATTTCCCTTGTAGTATTTTCTCCTCTACTTGATATAAATCATATTTATATCTAATTTCCTCCAAAATCAATTTACCTTTATCCGCCCTTGGCCTAAAGCCTTGGCCGTTTCTTCTCTCCTTCAGAATACCGAGGAATAGTTCATCTTCCAATGTACTATCTTGTGTTGGCAATGGTAGAACATTCCCTAGCCACTGGTTGATGCCTCCTCGAGGCGACAGGAGGTGGGATTAAGGCAGGTGCCTTCGCCTTGTTTCCTTTACCACCATTCCCCCTCTTCTTCCCTTTTACGAGATTTAGAAGTAGAAGGTACAGAACTTCGTTCTTGAAAGGTGAACCTCTTGGAACAGTCCTTGAGGATGAAGCAACATTTACCACCTTCTGGCTCTCTTACTTTCTCAGTAAGAATTGGTATGTCTGGCAGCTCGTTGAGGAGAGTTGTAAGGTTATATTTTCCACTTTGTTAAGAATAACATTGCTAACAAAGTGCAGGAAGCTCTCCGGCAAGAATGCAGAATTAAATGCTAACCTGACTGCTTCCTGGACGCATGCAATATCCTATCCGTAGGGTGCATACGCTACTGTGATAGCAAACGGAGCTATCTCTTAAGTTCCCATTCTTTGCTTTATGCGTTCCAATCCCGTCCTCGAAGTCTTAGATTTTGATTTTTAGACTACCTCTCAGTATGCTAAATGATGAAATGAAGCGCTATAAGACAAGGTAACCGCATGAACTTTGATGACATAAGATATCCTATCTCTAGTGAAATCAACTTACATTGCTTAATTGCGGCCAACCACTTATCTTTCGGGAGTTAGTTTGTTGCTTGACTTTACTCATAGAAAGCCATTTGCGTCCCTATAGATAGGCGTTACTAACAACTTTCACACTAAGAAAATAAGGTTTTAAATCAACCCTCACGCAACGTAACACCTTCGGTGTTTGCTACATGCTTCATATCCCTAATCCACATGAAAGTAATTGCGATACATCTACAATCTCACTAAGTATGCAATGAAAAAGTTTAAAGATGCCTAAAGTAAGAGATTGGGATGCGAGTCGAAGGAAAACAGAAATGCATTGAACACATCATGTATTAATTCCTTAATCACAAATGTAATATAATACAATATAGAAGAAGAGAAAATGAAATGACCGGCTGGAAGCATGATTCGCCTTCAGCGGATGTGCGTCAAGGTTGCTGGTGGTGGCCATGGATAGGCGATGAGCTAACTCTCTGAGATCTAAGCTCCGGTCGAGGCTTCGGATCGTCAATCAGCAATGAATGAAGGAGGTGAAGAACTCTCAAGCTTCTTCTCAAGCATTGTCCTGAATCACAAGGTCTGGCCTACGAATGAACCTCAGGTGAAAACTGGATTCAAACCTTGGGCAAAAACTCTGGAATAAGTGAAAATTTTGTTCATCGGCTTCTTTATATAAAGCTTGGATCACCGACAGTATTAATGGGACTGCTTCTGATTCTGACATTTTCGCCGGTGCGTTAGTTTCTTTCTGAATCTCTGCTGTTTAATGGCTGGTAGGTGAAATGTAACATCATCTTGATTCCCAGATAACGTTGATGCGTTCATTCCACCAACTTGCGTTGATCCTATTAGTATGTGCAACTATGCAGAGTGACCAATTCGCTTTAAACCGCAACTCTACACAATGATCGCAATCGCTTGACCAATGCAACTCTCATGCGATGGATGCATGCGGCTGAATTAACTGCACACACCATGCATTGATTGAACGCGTTCAACCTTTAGATGGTGAGTTTTCTCACATGCTGTCGTCTATAGCGGTGGTCCCGGTTTTCGCGTTTGCGTCCATATTCCTCGCGGTTTAGGCTACAAATAGAAACATTGGACGCATAATAACGCATATAATGGATTAAGCCGGATTCATCATTGCTGAATGGAACGCAAGCTCATCTTTCTCATGAATTTCCTACATAATTTGCCAAACATATTCCTGCTAAAAACCCTCATAATTCCTTAAATAAAAGGCCTAAGAAAAAAAAATTGAAACCATGCATTTCTGCGCCGTCATCACACCCATAATACTAAAAATCAATGCTTTGTCTTAGCAGCGTTATACTCAAGAAATTCTAACTCAACTTCTTTGCTTTTCTTTGCGATGACTGGTTTCTCAGAATAGTAATTGACTCATACCTTATCATACGCCGAAATGCTCTTCTCCCACTTTGGCTGCTTCTTTCAAAAAGATCTTTTCTAAGTTCAAATCCGGTAAGCTTTTTGCTCAAAAAAATTTCTTCATTCACCAAAACTTGTGTTTAGCTTTTGAAAATGCGTTCGTTACAAACACTTCAAAAATCTTGTGATTACATATCTAATGCGGCGTTGAACCTGGTTACGCCCTTGTTTGGCTTACTTCCCACGTGTTTCATGCGGGCATACCACTTTCGTTGCGTTCTATTATTCAACTCAATCTTGTCTTTTCTTGATTGACTTGCGTCGGGACAGAGGAGTTGCGCTATGGTGTTGTATCCTGGCGACTTAACTTCGTTTTGGCTTGCCCCCCAGTGTGTCAATGCGGACATCCAACTAGGGGTAAGTGCCTTTCACAACCTTAACTCTTCTCAAGCACATGGTTTCTATTGCATTGACAGTGTGAGTTATTAATTCTAAAAAATTCTCACTTTTTTTTTAAATGATCACAATGCAATGAACAATTCTTCGAGACGTGCCAACCCAACAAAATTTGGAAGGGTAATAAATGTTCTGAGCAAAGTTTTACACAAAAAGAAAACTTAAGATTCAAAATTTGAAGAAGCTAAAAAAGTGAGGAAACGCCTTACGATGATCCATTAGAGATGAGGTAAAGTATACGTACCATCATAGAAACACGCAAAGCGAGAAAAATAGAATTTTCAAAAGGATAATTGCATAAAGATACAGACAAGAAGAAACTTAAATGGAAAACGCATGCGATTATGCGTTGAATCCGATGCGATCGAAGCCATGCGTTGAATGAATGAAGGAATTCTTCTGTTTGATGCGCACCGAGGAGACTTATTATGCACGTATAAGGAGCAGACGCACCACAGACCAAGGAAGCCAGCATATATCCAAAATAACAATTAAAAATAAAAATAACTAAACTAAGAAAAGCAAGTTAAAAGAGAAGACATCCCTAGAAAAATAGAAGTGTTTTGTCACCGCAAGGAGTCTTCTTGCAGGAGATTACTCTCAACTGCTTGGTCAAGGGGCTTTACTCGACATTGAACTCGACATTGTGGGCTCATGTTGGCCACAATGTGGTTAGATTAACCTTCAGCTCATGTAATTGCCTTACCACCTCGAGGTCAATACTGGCTTTCAGCAACCGCTACACTCAATATTGTTTTGCAGCCTGATCATCACAAGCTACAAGATACTCCAAGATAAAAGGTTTACTTGTAGAGACAACAAACTCAACAAACATTAGCTTGGCCCAAGTCCCCGGCAACGGCACAAAAACTTAATGGACGGGAAATTAGATGTCAATTACTCGAAAACGAAAATTTCGTGGACGCAATATCGATGCATGATTCTTAATGTTGAGGTGGAACCGACCTACTGGATGAACTCCCATCAACAACTCTTGTTGATATAGCAGGCTCTTCAACAACTCTTGTTGAAGTTTCAGTAGTTGCATTTGAAAGCTCACGAAACACGACTTTGCTCTGTGGACTGTGCTCCCTTATATGATCCTCCTCCAGGAAAGTAGCGTTTGTTGAAACAAACACCCTATTTTCCGTTGGATCATAAAAATAACCTCCTCGTGTACCTTTAGGGTTGCCTACAAAGAGGCATAACCTCGACTGTGGTTTCAACTTCTTAGGATTAGCCTTAAGCACATGTGCAGGGCAACCCCAAATGCAGAAATGACGTAAACTAGCTTTACGCCCGTTTCACAACTCCAGAGGTGTTCTTACAACACTCTTGGAGGGAACACAGTTGAGTATGTACACTGCAATCTCCATTGCGAAACCCTAAAACGAGTCTGGTAAGGAAACGTAACTCATCATCGAGCGAACAATGTCTAACAAGGTCCTATTTTTCCTCTCCGCTACACCATTCTGCTGAGGTGTACTCGGTGCTGAGAGTTGGGAAACGATTCCATGTTCTATCAAATAGTCTTGGAATGTGGAGTCCAAAAACTCTCCACCTCGATTTGATCAAAGTGTTTTAATTCATCTATCTAATGCGTTTTAAACTTCAGCCTTGAACTCTTTGAACTTTTCAAAGGATTCAGATTTTCATTGCAAAAGATAAACATACACGTACTCGGAGTAATCATCAGTAAAACCTTTTCCAGAATGTACCTCGGGCTCGCATATTCATAGGACCACAAAGGTCAGAATGTACTAACTCAAGAGGCTCCTTGGCTCTAAAACCTTTTCCAGTAAAAGGTCGTTTAGTCATCTTAACCTCAAGGCAAGATTCACACAGAGGTAAAGAATTTTCTTCTAACTCACTTAAAATCCATTCTTCATCAATCTCTCAATCCTATTGAGATTGATGTGCCCTAAACGTAGATGCCAAAGTTGGGCATTTTCTTTTAGAGAAATTTATCGACGTTTTGATTGAGTTACGACAGTTCTGAACATTTCAGTATTATGGAGGGAATTAATGGCTAACGACCTTAGCACATATAAATTCGATTCCAGATTTGCTGTGCAAATAAAAACACCATCTTTATGAATAAAAACTTTACTCAAATTAAAAGAAACACATTGCAATAAGCACTTTACAGAAATAAGGTTCCTTTTTAGTTCAGGAACAATATATACATCATTAAAATTAGAAACCTATTTTGTAAAGTCAAATGGAGTCCTCCCACTACCACAGCTGAGACGACATGCCCGGTGCCTACTCGCATCGTCATCTCACCAGCATCCAGCTGTCACCAAGATCTAATTCTCTAAAAAGAAAAACAAACAGGGTTAGTGGCGCCTGAATCAATTATCCAGGCTGAATCATCATTCTCCACTAAACAAGTTTTGAGCACAAGTAAATCACATTACCTTTATCCGCCTTGGCCTAGCCTTGGCCGTTTTCTTCTCCTTCAGATACCGAGGATAGTTCTCTTTCAATGTCTATCTTTGTTGCAATGGAACACTTTCCCTAGCACTGGTTGATGCCTCCTCGAGGCGACAGGAGGTGGGTTAGCAGGTGCCTTCCCTTTTCCTTTACCACCATTCTTCTTTCTTCCCCTTTACAGAGTTAGAAGTAGAAGGTACAGACTTCGTTCTTGAGGATCGAACCTCTTTGGAACGTCCTTGAGGATGAAGCAACATTTACCCACCCTTCTGCTCTCCTTACTTTTCAGTTAAGATTGGTATGTTGCAGCTCGTTGAGGAGAGTTGTAAGGTTATATTTCACTTTGTTAAGAATAACATTGCTAACAAAGTGCAGGAAGCTCTCCGGCAAAGAATGCAGAATTATGCTAACCTGACTGCTTCCTGGACGCATGCAATATCCTATCCGTAGGGTGCATACGCTATGTGATAGCAAACGGAGCTTATCTCTAAGTTCCCCATTCTTGCTTTAGCGTTCCAATCCGCTCTCTCGAGTCTTAGATTTGATTTTAGACTACCTCTCAAGTATGCCTAAAATGATGAATGAAGCGCTTATAAGACAAGGTAACCGCATGAACTTTGCTGACATAGATTATTCCTATCTCTAGTGAACAATAACTTACATTGCTTAATTGCGACCAACCACTTAATCTTTCGGGCAGTTAGTTGTTTGCTTGACTTTACTCATAGACAAGCATTGCGTCCGCCTATAGATAGGCGTTGCTACAACTTCACACTAAGAAAAATAAGGTTTACATCACACACTCACGCAACGTACACCTCTCGGTGTTTGCTACATGCTTCATATCCCTAATCCACATGACTAAGTATGCGATACTCTAGCAATCTCACTAAGTGATGCAATGAAAGTTAAAGATGCTAAGTAAAAGAGATGGAGATGGAGTCGAAGGAAACACAGAAATGCATTGAACACATCATGTATTAATATCCTTAATCACAAAATGTAATATAATACAATATAAGAAAAGAAGAGAAAATGAAATGACCGGCTGGAAGCAATGACTTGCCTTCCAGCGGATGTGCGTCAAGGTTGCTGGTGGTGCCATGGATAGGCGATGGAGCTAACTCTCTTGAGATCTAGCTCCGGTCGAAGGCTCGATCGTCAATCAGAATGAATGAAGGAGGTGAAGAACTCTCAAAGCTTCTTCTCACGCATTTGTCTGAATCACAAGGATCTGCCCTAGATGAACCTCAGGTGAAAACCTTGGATTCAACCTTGGGCAAAAACCCTGGATAAGTTGAAATTTTGCTCATCGGCTTCTTTATATAAAGCTTGGATCACCGACAGTATTAATGGACTGCTCTGATTCTGACATTCGCGGTGCGTTTAGTTCTTTCTGAATCTCTGCTGTTAATGGCATGGTAGGTGAAATGTCAACATCATCTTTTGATTTTCCCAAGATATACGTTGATGCGTTCATTCCACCAACCTTGCGTTGATCCTATTAGTATGTGCAATCATGCAGTGACCACATTCGCTTAATACCGCAACTCTACACAATGATCGCAATCGCTTGACAAGTGCAACTCTCATGCGATGGATGCATGCGGCTGATTACTGCAACACCCATGCATTGATTGAACGCGTTCACCTTTACGATGGTGAGTTTTCTCCACATGCTGTCGTCTATGCGGTGGTCCGGTTTTCGCGTTTGCGTCCATTTCCTGCGTTAGCTACAAAAATAGAACATTGGACGCATAATAACGCATAATAATGGATTAGCCGAGATTCATCATGCTGAATGACGCAAGCTCATTTTCTCATGAATTCCTACATAATTGCCACATATTCTGCTTAAAAACCCTCATAATTCTAAATAAAAGGCCTAAGATGACATGCATTTCTGCCCGTCATCACACCCATAAACTTAAAATCATGCTTGTCCTTAAGCATGCGTTATACTCAAGAAATTCTAACTCAACTTCTTGCTTTCCTTTGCGATGACTGGTTTCTCAGAATATAATTGACTCATACCTTAATCCATCGCCGAAATGCTCTCCTCCACTTTGGCTGCTTCTTCAAAAAGATCTTTTCTAAGTTCAAATCCGGTAAGCTTTTGCTCAAAAAAATTTTCTTCATTCACCAAAACTTTGTGTTTAGCTTTTGAAAATGCGTTCGTTCAAAACACTTCAAAAATTTTGTGATTACATATTCTAATGCGGCGTTGAACCTGGTTACGCCCTTCGTTTTGGCTTACTCCCACGTGTTTCATGCGGGCATCCAACTTCGAGCAAGTGCCTTTCACAGCTTCACTCCTGTCTCTTATACACATCTAGATGTGTATAAGAGACAGATATTCAACTCAACTCTTGTCTTTCTTGATTTGACTTGCGTCGGACAGAGGAGTTGCGCTTATGTGTTGATCCTGGCGACTTAACTTCGTTTTGGCTTGCCCCCACGTGTGTCATGCGGACATCCAACTAGGGGTAAGTGCCTTTCACAACTTAACTCTTCTCAGCATGGGTTTCCTCATTGCATTGACAGTGGAGTTATTATTCTAAAAAATTCTCACTTTTTTTTAAATGATCACAATGCAATGAACACAATTCTTCGAGACCGCTGCCAACCCCAAACAAAATTTCAGGAATGCGGTAATAAATGTTTGAGCAAAGTTTTACACAAAATAAAACTTAAGACTTTCAAAATTTGAAGAAGCTAATAAAAGTGAGGAACGCCTTACGATGATCAATTAGAAGATGAGGTAAAGTATACGTACCATCATAGAAACACCGCAAAGCGAGAAAAATAGAATTTCAAAAGGATAATGCATAAAAGATAACAAGAAAAGAACCTTAAATGGAACAACGCATGCGATTATGCGTTGGAATCCGTGCGATCGAAGCCATGCGTTGAAGAATGAAAGGAATTCTTCTGTTGTATTGCGCACCGAGGAGACTTATTATTGCACCTATAAAGAGCAAACGCACCACAACCAAGGAAGCAGCCATATATCCAAAATAACAATAAAAATAAAAATAACCTAAACTAAGAAAGCAAGTTAAAGAGAAGACATCCCTAGAAAAATAGAAGTGTTGTCACCGCAAGGAGTCTTCCTTGCAGGAGATTACTCTCAACTGCTTGGGTCAAGGGGCTTACTCGACCATTGGAACTTCCGACAATTGTTGGGCTCATGTTGGCCACCATGTGGTTAGAATTACCTTCAGCTCATGTAACTAATTGCCCTTCCACCTCGAGGTCAATACTGGCTTTCAGCACACCGCCTACACTTCAATATTGTTTGCAGCCTGATCACACAAGCTACAATACTCCCAAGATAAAAAGGTTACTTGTAGAGACACAAAACTCAACAAACAATTAGCTGCCAAGTCCCCGGCAACGGCACAAAAACTTAATGACGGGAAATTAGATGTCAATTACTCGAAAACGAAAATTTCGTGGACGCAATATGCGATGCATGTTCTTAATGTAACAAGGTAAAAGGTTCATACCAAATGAAGACTGTCTTCGTATGTCTGAACCCTTAGCAGCGGAAAACCTTCTACCGATTTACCAATACCCGACGAGTATGTCGACTACAACAGCACGATCCAAAGGTATACAAACAATGCTACGGGGACGACACCACCACAAGAGATACCTGGGTATTCTCAGCATAAAAAACCCAAAGAGTGGGCTCTGGTGAGTTTGGTAGAGGACGAAGGAGAAGGCGTCGTGTAGACGATAGCAAGTGGGTGATGAACTCTAAAATAGTATAGCAGAAATGCTTATCGTATAGTAGAGCTACACGATCGTTTAGGAAAAACTGAACGATCGTTTAGGAAAGATGTATATGATCGTTTAGAAAACGCGTGAAGTAGACGATCGTTTAAACGAACAAGCTTCTATCGTATAGGCTCTTGCGATCGTTTTCACGGATTCTTTTGGGCGCGGGATCCGAATGCACGAATGAATTGAATAAAATGAAAACTATTTCATTGCTTTAACCCGTCGTTTCCATAACCTTCGTAGCCCCACTTCCCATGTCCGAACGTGGATCAATCGGTTAATTATAAATAATTTAATTAATAAATATAATCATATTATATTTATATCCTATAGTTTGATATCATATTATCCACTATTAGTATTTCTCCTTTACTTGATATAAATCATATTTATATCTAATTCCTCCAAAATAATGTATCTCATACATGGTAGCCAATTATATCATATCTAATTAACCAGTCCAATTATATCATATATAATTGAACTTCCTCTTTTCAATTTGAACATTTCAAATTAACCCAAACACTAGTTCTCGACTTTATCCAAGCTACCCAGGTGACCTAATGGACCTGTGGCTCGAAGCTCCAACGGTACGTGAATAGCTGATTAAACTCTTTAGCCACAAGATCCACCATCCGTTAACTGTCAGTGATTCCACTAAATACCAACAGCTGAACTCTTCTTACCACAGATATATTTATGTGTCCATCGGATTTAATCAATCATGAGTACGATGACCCTTCACAGATACTCATAAGTACAGTTGGGCCAATTTACCATTTTGCCCTTGTAGTTACATCTCACTCCTTAAGTACTACTGATTCTTCTAATGAACAATACAACATAGTCCAACTATGTGTGAACACCTCTCAGGCCAAGAGAAGGTGTGTGGCGCCACATCGTTTAAGCCCTGGAATCAGCCCTTAAGGGAGTCATCTATCTACTTACCCCTACCTTGGGGAAAGAGTGAATTCCATCTTGTGTAGCTGAGTTCCCAGCTCCCAAATCAAACGAATCCCCAAAATAGTAGGTTTAAATCGGTGACCTGGCCATTCGTACCCATACAAATCAAATGACTGCCCTCAATGGCAGGAGTTGCCAACTCACTCAGGATTGAGGTCATGTTATCTATGGTCATCCTAGTGAAGTGAAGAGTCTGTCATGAACGGTATTATATAACGAGACATTAACACTTCGTGGTCTGGTCTTATACAAACTCTTTGTATAGGACGCCCCTGCTCGCATGTCCCCAACACGAATGATCAAGATCAGACCATCTGTGGCAAGTCACAACACTTGTGACTATTCCATAAAGCAGGTCGCGTCAGTAGCGTTGCCAGGATAAGGTTTCCCTCCTATATCCATATACTACAGACCATTTTGGTTATCACTCAAGACATGATCCACTTGTATGTCACCACATACATGTTTGAGTCACATACAGATAACCAGAGATTTTATGTTTATTAGTTTGTGGTAAAGCAAATAAAACAAATAACCGAGCAAAACAACAAGATGTGAAGTAAATATCATATATTAATAATCACAGGTGTTCGTATATACTGTTTACAAACTACAGGACACGAGACTTTTAGGGCATCAACCCCAACAAATTCCACTCACGTTTCTCCCTGAATGTTCACGCCGTGAGATTCATGCTTGGCCTCGTGGTGCCCTGAGAGCATCCCTCTTTGGATGGTGTTTGATGGGTCAATATCAAGGTGAACGGAAAGAGTATTTATAGTAAGTGGGTGAAGGATGTGTGTCAACATGTCTTGTGGTCTCCTTCATTGGTTTGCACCGTGAGATCTTCTTGTACGGTCTCATGGCGCCCTGGGAGCTTCCCCTTTCGTATGGTTTATGCGGTTGGTCAATATCAAGGTGAACTCCATAAATGGATAGGGTCGCTTTAGTTTTTGCCTTAATCGGATTTTTTCCCATTCGGTTTGGCTGTTTGGGGCGAAACTCTAGGATCTAAAATAAAGGGTCAAACTTGTGGGAAATTGTTAAGCAGATTAATGATTTCTTGACCAAATTAATGATGGCTAGGTATTATAGAAATAATAGTTTTTTTGGTGTGATGATTGGTTGAGAGTGTCCCAATTCAGAGGAGGGATAAATTGACTACCTTTCAGTGGATTTTGTCCTAAACCACTCAAGCGTTATTGCAAAACTAGATGTGTTACGAGGTTCATTTAGATTTTGCTAAACCAGATTGGATTTGTTTTCAAGAGTATTTGCTAAAATCTAATGTAGATCAATATTTTTGTTTTTTCAGTAACATGTCATTGTATGATTTTCTGTTAGTTGCCTTTTCTAATTTGATCGATTACATACATTGGAAAGAGTACATTAAAACATATTTCATGGTGAACGATCTCGAGTTTGTCATAGTTGATGAGTGTCCTCAAGTCTTCACCCCTGATGCACCGTGAAATGTTCGTAATGCATATGAGGTGTGGACGAAGGCTAATTCGATGGCCAGACTTCACATTTTGGCTAGCATACCTGATGCATTGGCCAAAAGGGTTGAGAACATGGTCATTGCATGTGAGATCATGGACTTGTTGCACGAATTGTTGAACGTCTGTTCTCATTTTTTTGGTACAATGGGATTGATGACAAAGAAACTAGTAGTTTCAGCTCCAAAGATAATCTCCCGTCTTTCTTGAATGTCAAAGGACTAAAAGAGAAAACAATTGTTGCTGATTCTGATGAAGTTGATCGACGAGAATTGTTCTCTGAAATGGAACTTAGAGCTTATTTAGGTTCTGATACTAATTCCACTACTCTCCAAAAGAGGAAGAAGTCTAAAGACGGTAAATGTGATTTATTTGTCTTGGAGACGTATTTGGTAGAGAATGATGATTTTGCCTGGATACTTGATTCAGGTGCTACTAGTCACGTAGGTTCTTCCCATCAAGGATTTAGTTCCTGAAAAAAGTTGAAAGATGGAGAGATGACTCTTCGAGTCGGTACTGGTGAGGTTGTTTCAGTTGTTGCTGTAGGCAGGCTAGAGTTATTTTTGGACAAGAAACGTTATATGTTACTGGATAATGTTTATGTAGTTCCTCATATCAAGAAGAACTTAATTTTAGTTTCTTGTCTGATTAAACAAGGTTATTCCATCTCCTTTTCTGAGAATACAGTGTTTATTTTTAAGAATGGTATGGAAATTGGTTTTGGTTCAATGGAAAATAACTTGTATTTATTAAGGTCGTTAGTCATAAAAGCCTTGCTTAATACTGAAATGTTCAAAACATCAACAACTGTTAAAAGACCAAGGGTTTCTCCTAAGAAAAACGTCCATCTTTGGCATCTAAGGTTAGGCCACATCAATCTCAATAGGATTGAGAAGTTGATGAAATGTGGACTTCTAAATGGTTTAGAAGAAAACTCTTTGCCGATATGTGAATCATGCCTTGAAGGCAAAATGACCAAACAACCTTTTACTGGGAAAGGTTATAGAGCCAAGGAGACGAGCTTGAAAAGTTTAAGAAGTATAAGGCTGAAGTTGAAAACTTGTTAAGTAAGAAGATAAAAACACTACGATCTGATCGTGGTGGAGAGTAGATGGACTTAAAATTCCAAAACTATATGATAGAACATGGAATCACGTCCTAACTCTCGGCCCCAGGCACACCTCAACAGAATGGTGTATCAGAAAGGAGAAACATAACCTTGTTGGACATGTTTCAGCCTATGATGAGTTATGCTCATCTTCTAGACTCATTTTGGGGATTTGCAGTGGAGACTCAGTTTATATTTTGAATAATGTTTCCTTAAAGAGTGTTTTTGAAATGCCTTTTGAGTTATGGAGAGGCCGTAAAGGTAGTTTATGCCACTTCAGAATTTGGGGATGTCTGACCTACGTGCTTGTGGCTAACCCTAAAAAGTTAAAACCTCGTTCGAAAGTTTGCCTATTTGTAGGCTACCTCAAGGAAACGAGGAGTGGATACTTCTATGATCCAAGTGAGAATAAGGTGTTTGTGTCGACAAATTCTATCTTCTTGGAAGAAGACCACATATAAGGGATCATAAACCACGAAGTAAGCTTGTTTTAAATTAGATTTCTAGTGAGACTACTGAGAGTTCAAAAAGAGTTGTTAAAAAAATTGATAGATCAACAAGAGTTGTTGATGACGATTCATCTAGTCAACCATCTCAAGAATTGAGACTGCCTCGACATAGTGAGAGGGTTGTGAACCCACCGGAACACTACATGGGTTTGACTGAAGCCCAAAACATCATATCTCATGATAGAGTTGAGGATCCATTGTCTTATAAGTAAACAATAGAGGATGTTGACAAAGATGAGTGGATTAAAGCCATGAATCAGAAAATGGAGTCTATGTACTTCAATTCCGTCTGAAAACTTGTGGATCAGCCTGATGGGGTAAAACCTATAGATTGTAAGTGGATCTACAAAAAGAAAAAAGGTGTAGATGGAAAGGTGCAGACCTTTAAGGCTAGACTTGTGACAAAGGGTTATACCCAGATCGAGGAAGTGAACTATGAGGAAACTTTCTCACCTGTTTTCGTGTTGAAGTCTATCAGGATTCTCCTGTCCATAGGCACATTTTATGATTATGAGATATGGCAATTGGACGTCAAGACTGCCTTTCTTAATGGTAATCTTGAGGAGACCATCTACATGGCTTAATCAGAAGGGTTCATTGATCCAGATCAAGAGCAAAACGTTTGCAAGCTTAATAGGTCCATTTATGGACTGAAACAAGCATTTAGATCTTAGAACATTAGATTTGATAGTGTGATCAAATTATTTGGCTTTGATCAGAATGTTGATGAGTCTTGTGTTTACAAGAAAATCATTAACAACTCAGTAGCTTTCCTTATGTTGTATGTAGATGATATCCTACTCATTGGAAATGATGTAGGTTTTCTGACTGACATTAAGAAGTGACTAGCTGCCCAATTCTAAATGAAAAATTTGGGAGAGGCACATTTTGTTCTAGGGGTCCAAATCATAAAGGATCGTAAGAACAAAAGGTTGGCCTTGTCTCAGGTATCATACATTGACGAGATGTTGATCAGGTACTTGATGGAAAATTTCAAGAGGGGTTTATTACCTTTCAGGCATGGAATTGTTTTGCCTAAAGAATAGTGTCCTAAGACACCTTAAGAGGTTGAGGAGATGAGACAGATTCCCTATGCATCGGTTGTTGGTAGCCTTATGTATGCAATGTTATGTACTCGACCTGACATTTGCTATGCGGTAGGGATTGTCAGTCAATATCAGTCCAATCCAGGATTTGATCACTGGACGGCAATCAAAACGATCCTCAAGTATCTTTGGAGAACGAGGGACTATATGTTGTGTATGGAGATAAGGATTTGATCCTTACAGGATACACAAACTCTGACTTTCAGACTGATAGAGATTCTCGAAATTCGACATCAGGGTCAGTGTTCACTCTGAATGAAAGGGTTGTAGTTTGGCGAAGCATCAAACAAGGATGCATCACAAACTCCATTATGGAAGCCAAATATGTAGCCGTTTGTGAAGCTACTAAATAGACTGTTTGGCTTAGGAAGTTCCTTACTGATTTGGAAGTTATTCTAAATATTTCTTTGCCGATCATACTCTATTGTGATAATAATGAGGCTCTGGAAATTCTAAGGAACCTCAGAGTCACCGAAGAGGTAAACACGTAGAACGGAAGTATCATTTGATCAGGGAGATTGTGTATCACGATGATGTGATAGTCATGAAGATCGCGTCGGAGCACAACGTTATTGATTTGTTTACAAAGGCTCTCACGGCTAAAGTGTTCAAGGGTCATTTGAAGAGTCTAGGTCTTAGGGACATGCGACACCTTGTCTAGGGCAAATGGGAGATGTTACTGGGGTATAAAGTATGCCCTAGTTTATTGTATATTGTATTTTTTTTCTTGTATTGTACATTAGTCTCCTGAGGCATTAGGAAAAGTGGGAGATTGTTGGGCAGTGTCCTAATTCTCTTGGTAGTCTCGTAGTTTGTAAACACTGTGTGAACATTTTGTTATTGATAAAATAAGTGTTATTTTATCAGTATTTACTCAATCCAATAAACTAAGATCCGTGGTTATTTCATGTAACTTAAGCATGTATGTGGAGACATACAAGTTGATCATGCCTTAAGTAATAACCTAAATAGTCTGTAGTATAAGGATAAAGGAGTGATACCTTATCCTTATGACAGTACGGATACAACCTGCTTTGTAGATATTACAGGTGTTGTAAAGTGCTACAAATGGTTTGATCCTGACCATTCATATGGAGAGGTGTGACCGACGGTATCCTATACAAAGAGTTTGTATAAGACCGGACCATGAAATGATTAGTTTCTTTATATAACGTCATTGATAATTGAGACTTACATTTCACTAGGATAACCATAAGTGACATGACATTAATTTTGAGTGAGTTGGGAACTCCTGCTCATGAGGGCGGTCCTTTGATTTGTATGGGTGAGAGTGGCAAGATTGGCAACTCAACAAGTTTACCATTTTGGGGATTCGTCTGATTGAGGAGCTGAGAACTCAACTACACAAGACATAATTCACTCCTTCCCCAAAGCAAGGATAAGTAGATAAATTGCTCTCTTAAAGGCTGATTCCGGGTCTTAAACATAGTGGCCACATGCTCTCTTGGGGAGATAGGACTCAATCATAGTAGGGTTATGACTTTTTGTTCATTAAAGAAATCAATGATACTTAAGAAGTTAGATGTAACTACAGGGGCAAAATGGTAAATTGGCCCAACTTTACTTACGAGCGATTTGTGAAGGGTCATCGCACTATTGATTGGTTATATCCAATGGACACAAAAATGTATCTGTAGTGCGAAAAGTGCAACTGTCGGTCTTTAATAGAGTGACTAACAGTTAACGGATGGTGGATCTCGTGATTAAAGAGTTTAGTCAGTTATTCATGTACCGTTGGAGCTTCAAGCTACAGGTCCATAAGGTCCCTTTGGTAGCTTAATGGGTTGAAGTTGAGAATTAGAATTTGGGTTAGTTTGAAGTGTTCAAATTAACAAGAGGAAATTTAATTATATGTGAAATAATTAAATTGATTCAATTATATGTGATATAATTGTTTTGTTGTATTATATACATTAATTGGAGGAATTAATATAAATATGATTTATATTAAATATCATAAAATAGAAAAAGAACTATAGTTTATATGTTTCATATGATGAAATATTAAAACTATAGGTTATAAATATAATATGATAAGTTAGTTATCATATTTATTTATAATATATTAATTATATAATAATTAATTCTTTTTCTTTAATAACCGATTGAGTGGGAGGTTATTGGAAGTTTTATGGTAACTGTGAGATAAAAAGGGAAATTGTTTTCCAACACGGTTATTGATTCATTTGTGTCGTTTGACAAAATAAGTAACTATCGAGTAAAAATGTTTTACTAAACGATAGGGTCTCACAGCCTACACGATCGAGTACCGAGTTTACTATACGATAGTTACTCACTTACTCGTTTCTATATGATCGAGTAGCAAAGTCTATGCAATAGGTTTCTTCGTACTAAATGATCGAGTATCTAGTTTATACGATAGACTTCATCCATCTCCCACTTACTCGATTTTCTACCTCATCCTTTCCTCTATCCAGAATCACACAGAGCCCATAACTTATGGATTCTCACATCGAGAATACCAAAGTAATTCTTGTGGTGGTGTTCCTATTCCGTTTGAGGGTTGAGGATCGAGTTGGACTCGATAGTGATCGAGGATTCATCATTTCGTGTTGTTCGTTGTTTTGTTCGTTGCGTTCGAGTACTTCCTTGAATCAGTTGCTGAACGATCGAGAGATACTTGAAGAAAGGTTCTTCAAAGGTTTGCATACTCGATCCCTGTTTGTTCATTTATAAGAAGCATGTTGTAATTTATAGTATATGCATAATCGTGTCCATTTATTCTATAATTGTTGTGTTCTTTCTCAATGAGATTTGAAACGATCCGCTTCCGCTCACTGTATCTCTATATATTAGATTAATGAGATCTATACTTGATGTCAAGTGGGGTACCTAGCTATAGGAGTACTCATGATAGACTTACCAATGTGAATGTAGAAGTGATGGTTGCTTCCTATGGAGTTTTTTAGGCAAACTCTCTAGAGCGTTCACTAAACCGGGATACACGTGTTAGACATTAAAGCACGAGCTTTCGAACTACACCCTAATGACACTCTATAAGAGATGCTGTTAGAGATAAAGTTCAAAACCAATGGTTACTCTAGTATATTCTGAATCATCCACACTACGTAAATGTTCAAGTCGTAAGACACCTTTGTTTATGCACAATGTTGTATAAACTGAAACTACTTGATGAAATTTTTTTGGTCTCCCTTATGTTTAAATTTTCAAGTGGGGGATTGTTGAGTGAAATTTTATTTTTTTCAAAAAAATCAAAAGGGAACTAACCTTTGGTTGGAGAATCCCACATTGAAAATTTTTGAAAAGGAAGTCTCCCTGTTATACTCCAACCTTGGGCTATGAGTTTGGGCACTAAGGGGTACCTATGTTTTGGAGGGAGTGAGAAGATGAACCAATGTGGGATCGGTGGACGTCCTACATGTGCGCCATCGTCCAATTTAGACGAGCGTGGCGAGGTGAGGCGTCAGTGTGATTATTTTTTAATAAAATTATTATTATTATTTGTTATTTATTTCATTATTTTTATTTTTTATTTAAAAAAAAAAAAGAAAAAATCTCTCAGTTGGCTGCATCTTCCGCACCCACGTTCAGAGGTTGACTGCGCTTCTCTCACGCGACAGTTCAGCTTTGAAGGCCTATAAAATGCGCGTCCATCAGCAGTTTAGAGCACAACATTTCTTCCATTCCCTTCGCTCTCCTCTGCTTATTTTTCCTTTCCCTGCTTCCGATTTTAAAGCATTCAGTCAGAAAGGCGTGTGTTCCAATCGGTAACAGTGCATTTTCGATCGGATTTTCTTTTTTGGGCTATTTTATCCCGGGTATGACGTGAATTGTAAATGTTCTTTTTTGAGCATACCTGAATCGTAAATGTTCTTTTGGAAGCACTAAGATTTTTTTGTTCGATTGGGTTACATCCTTCACGTTCAACTCTATGTTGATTCTCTTTAAACTATTCTTAAAGAATTCGAAAAATATAAATGAATAGTAATTTGCTCTATGTGAATGAGCAGAGGTGGAGACATTCATTTATATGGAAGATAAGAACACATGTCCCATGCCGATTGATACAAGAATAACAACCAAAGCAAAAATGATAACGGACATAATAAAGGGCAAAATAGTAAATGCATAATAATGAAATATCTTCTATCATCCCCGTTCAAGCAAATGGGCCTTTGAAAGGAAGGTGACTTGGGAAAAATAGGTAGTAGGTAAAGCCTTAGTCAGAATATCGGCCAATTGGTCATCTGAAGGCACAAACCGAACAATGAGTTGCTTTCGGGCAACATGTCCATGGATAAAGTGGTGGATTGATCTCAACATGTTTAGTTCGATTGTAAAGATCCAGATTAGCAGCCATATATGTTGCATTAATATTATTAGGGAGGATTATTGGAGGCTGAATTACTAACCCAATTTCAGATAAGATGGATTAAACCAAAATAAGTTCAGCTATAGCATTAGACATCTCTCGATATTCAAATTCTTGGCTCGAACAAGATACAATGCTTTGCTAAGAAGATTTTCATGAAAATAAATTGAAACCAAGAAAATACAGAAACTGTTTGTACTCCTTCGATCATCAGAGCAACTTGCCCAGTCTGCATGAATGTAACACGTAAGAGAGTGATGAGAACTCTTGGTGAAGGATAGACCAAGAGATATAGACCATTTCAAATACCATAGGAGCCTCTTGACAGCTTGCATATGAGAGAACTTTAGAGCATGTAAAAACTAACACAACGTGTTAACCACAAAGCTAATTTTAGGTCGTGTGAGGGTGCAGTATTACAGAGCACCTACCAGACTATGATACTCAGTTGGATCCTCCAAAGATTCCCCATCATGTATAGACATTTGTATTCAAGCCATCATAAGTAGGGGTGTTCATGGTTCAGTTCGGTTCGGTTTGGGAGTCAAAACGAATTGGATCGAAAATTTTGGTTTTGAAATTAAATCGAATCAAACTGTAAAATTTGATTCTGGTTTCAATTCGGTTCGATTCAATTTTCGGTTTTGGATTTTTCTTCCAACTTTGATGAAAAGGAAAGTTTTGCTCTTCTGCTTTTCCGAACATCCCTTCTTCCTTTCTAAATCATTTCCCTTTTTTCTAATTCAATACACTATTTTGAAACCATAATCAAGAAGAAGAAGAAGAAGCCATCTGGAAGTGAGGGGGTCGAGAAGTAATAAAAAAACCTTAAT
Organism: Benincasa hispida; assembly: GCF_009727055.1. Classification (NCBI taxonomy): domain Eukaryota; kingdom Viridiplantae; phylum Streptophyta; class Magnoliopsida; order Cucurbitales; family Cucurbitaceae; genus Benincasa; species Benincasa hispida. Next base: position 13,316,274 of record NC_052349.1, read on the forward strand.
TCTAACTAAGAAGAGTGGACATACATATATATATATATATATATATATATATATATATATAGTGTGTATGTGTGTGTGTGTGTGTGTGTATTATATATAATTACTTATTTATTTATTTTTAAATTAATGTGGTTCGATCTGGTTTTATTTCGACTTTTTTATTTTGAAATCGAACTGAACCGTATAATTCGGTTTTAGAATTACAGTAAATCGCATTGATTCGTTTTCAGTTTGGTTTCACAAACGGTTTGGTTTTTGCAGTTTCAGTGAACACCCCTAATCATAGGAGAGTTGATGTGCTTACAATCAGACATCTTTACCCTTTTTAGTAGATCACATATGTATTTGGTTTAGGACAAATGCATTGAGTCATGCTTATGAATCACCTAAATGTCCAAGAAGTAAGACAAGCCACCCATATCCTTAAGAGAAAAATTTGCATTCAAAACTAAGATAAACGACTGAATCAAATTACTATTGTTACCAGTAATTAGAATGTCATCAACATAAATCAAGAAAATGACAATGGAATAATCATCTTTGTAAAGAAACATGGATGTATCAGCTTTGGAACTTGAGAAACCCTAGCCAATTAAACACGAGCTAGCTTGGAAAACCAAGCGCGAGGGCTTTATTCGAGACCATAGGTTGATTTATTCAGACAAAGGACGTGATGAGGGTGAAAATCACTGACAAATCTAGCTGGTTGCTTCATAAAAATCTTCTTTCTGTAAATCAAAATGGAGGAATGCATTTTAAACATCCAATTATCTAACATTCCAACCAAATGACACAACCAAAGATGACGGGGTTGAAGGTCTCAAAATAGTCTATGCCAAACTCTTGGGTGTGCCCTTGTGCAACTAATCGAGCCTTATAATGTTCAAGTTCACTTGTGAGCCTTAGCTTTATGTGAAACGCCCACTTACATCTTATAGCCTTGCGTTTGGGAGGTAATGGGACCAAGGACCAAGTGTTGTTCCTTATTAAGGCCTCATATTCAGCAACCATTACTTGTTTCCACTGTGGATCAGCAAGAGCAACCTTGTAGTTTGGTGGTTCGATGGGTATGGTTGGTGAGGTAGAGGGAACAATAGCTAAGAGGGCCTTGGGTTTGAAAATTCTAGATTTGGACCGAGTTATCATAGGATGTTGATACTCAGAGAGAGAATGAAGGGGCAGGAGATTTAGATACTTGGTTTATGGGAGAAGGAGAAGGTGTTTGAACAGGAGAGGAATAAGAACTAGGGGAAGATGTAGAAGGGATATTTGGATGGGGATATTGGCTTGAAGAAATAGAAGCAGGGGAAGGAATGGAAATAATATGGTTGGGAGATTGAGTATAAGCTGAATTATTAAAGATGAGAGGTATGTTTTGTGAATTGGAAATAGGAAGTAAAGGAGAATAAGCATGAGGTGTAGATATGGTTTGACATACTCTGTAGACAAAGGAAGGGGAATGAGAGAGACTGAACATGATTAGACAAGGTTAGAGAAGTAGACTGTGGGATTGACACAGCAAAAGGGAAGGCAGTTTCCTTAAAGATCACGTGTCTAGAAACATAAATATGACTACTAGAGACATCAAGACATAGGTATCCTTTATGAGATAAACTATAGCCAATGAAAACACATTCACGGGATTGAAAATGAAGTTTATGGTAATTGTAAGGATGAAGAAATGGAAAATTAGCACAACCAAAAGACTTGATGAGAGAGTAGTTGGGAAGTTTGTTGTATAATTTGAAAATGGAGAATTATTATGAAGAACCTTTGTAGGAAGACGATTAATAAAATGAATAGTTGTTTAAAATGCAAAGGACCAAAACTTTTGAGGACCAAAGGCATAAGCAAGAAGAGACAATCCAACCTCAACAACATGATGGTTTTTCCTCTCAACATACCATTTTGTTGGGGTTATATGGGCAAGAAATTCTATGTTGAATACCATTGGTAAGCATAGTAGGAATTAAAGGTTTAAATTCAGTACCACCATTTGTTTTAAGGGCAATAATTTTTTAATGAAATTGGTTTTCAACCATGACATTAAACTATAAGAAGAAAAAGAGAGTTTCACTCTTGGTACGAAGAAGATAAATCCAAGTAAACTTACTATAATCATAAAAAAATATTAAAAATTATCTAGCTCCATTTATAGATAAGATCGGGCAAGGACCCCATATATCGAAGTACACAAGTTGAAAAAGGATATTTAGAACAAGAAGACGACATTGGGAAAGGTAAACGATGGCTCTTAGCCATTTGTCATGCATTACAAAAGGGAATTGAACTAGAACGAAGTTTGACATTACATTGACTTAAAATAGATTGAAAAGCAAGACCAGAAGGATGACCAAGCTTATGGTGCCAAACTTGAGGATCTTGTAGTGTTGAGAGAAAGCCAGTTGGTATCGAGGAGGTTGAAGAGACTCGTGAAACAAAATTAGATGTTGAAAGTTTGTAGAGACCTTGATCAAGGTGTCCTTGAAGCAGTACCCTTTTGGAGATTTGATCATTCACAAGAAAATAAGTAGGATGAAACTCAACAAAAGCCATATTATCGAAGCAAAATTTAGCTATACTGACTGAATTATGTGAAATTCCAAGAGTGTTGGTGAGAGTAGTGAGATCTGGTGTCACGTAGTGGGTAGCTTCGGAGTCCATAAACCAAGCATCATCTGGATGAGAGAAGGGTGGTGAGGAAGATGGGTCAAGGTTATAAGTTTGTTGAGGAAAAGGGGAGGGGCTTTGGGCAGGCTGCAGAAAGCTAAAGAGGGCTTGGGGTTGAGACTTTGAAGTTGGTTGATAGGCATAGTTGTTTTTGATATAACACACAAAGGTTGTATGGCCCATTTTACCCAGATTTGGCATTGGGGCAAGGAGTTCTTTGATTTCTTTGCTGCAAAGGGGGAGAGGTAAATTGACCACGACCAAGACTAGGGGAGGAATGTTGAAAGAAGGGCATATTATTAAACATGGAAGAAAAACCAGGGGAAACAGGGTTACCTGAAGGAGGCTTACTTGAAGATAGAGGTCTAAGGATGGATGTTTTTCAATTTTGAGGAAAGTGAAAGTTTGCAAGGTTAGCTTGAAGCACATTTAACTGATCCACAGTGTTTTGTTTCTCCAATCGAGCATTATAGGCCAATAGAAGGATTTGAACATTGGCCAACGACGGGAGGTTAGTTTGATTCTGTATACTTGTGACAAAGGCATTATACTCAATGCCTAAACCTTCTAGTATGTATGTAAGATGATCTCAGTATGAAAGAGGCTCACCAATCGCGGCAAACTGATTAGCAATGTCCTTAATCTGAGCAAGATATTGAGAAACATAGAACCCATCTTTCTTTACCCTTTGTAGCTGAGATCGGAGACCCATGATTCTTGCTATAGATGACGATTTGTACACTCTCTTGAGAGTATCCCATATTTCAAAAGCAGTGTCCACATCCCACGATTTCACTCTTCACTCAGAGATAAGTATAACTAACTCATAATCATTTGATTGAATCGTTGTCAAACCATGTACTGAGGGTTCATTTGGGTTCACAACTGGTCAAGAAACTGAGATGGTGTTGGGATGGAACCATCGATAAAACCTTCTACATCATATGCCATAATGAAGTTGAGAAGTTAATTCTTCCAAAAAAGATAGTTAGAATCAGTGGGTTTGATGGACAAAGGTTGAGTAAGAGATGGAAATGGACTTGTATTTTGTTGGGGCGGAGAGAGATGGGGTAATGATTGAGTAGATGAGTATGGGAAGAGACCATTTGTAGGCCGGAAATGGGGAATACCGACGTTTAAAGTTAGGGTTATTTGGGGGTAGGGATTAACTTGAGGGAGATAAGAGTGTTGAATGAAAATTCTATCCTATTACAAAATGTCAGGTGTCTTCTATTGGCCCATTTGATCACAATAATGAGCTTATCAACTTTAATGGCGATGAGACCTAGACCACGATCCATAAATTTGGCTGGAGGTTTGATTGGGCTTTAAATCATAAATTGTGTCAGTTTGAGTAATTAAAATCGCTTTGCAAAATTTGACCCAGTTCAAGCCCACCGTGGAAAATTCAGGCCGAAGAAAAGACTGGCCTTAACCCTAAACTCTAGCTGAAACCTAAATAGTAGTTGGGCCCAAGCTTGAAAACCCAAAAGCAAATGGGGCCCAAGCCCACCTAGAACCCATGAAAATCCTCTATAAATAGAGGCTTTGCCCTTTCATTTGGGGAGGTTGGAAAATTGGCAACAAAGTGTTGAAGTTCAGGAGATCAAGATTAAGGCTCTGAAGCTCTTAAAACTTGAAAGTTTTGATCGATCTCGAGATTATCACTTTCTGAAGATTGAAGACTTGAAAGATAAGACTTCCTTGAATTTCAAAAGACTGAAGCTCAAATTGATCTCAAGTTTACAACCTTCTGAAGATTAAAGACTTGGAAGATTAGAGCTTCCTTGACTTCCAGAAGATCGAAGTTCAAAGCAACTTCTTGAAGATTGAAGAACTAGAGATTTTAAACTTTTATCCCTTGTGTTAGAGAAGTCGTCAAAGGATCAAACATTAGAGATTGCATCCACTTTACTATACTGAAATCAATACAAAGTTTCACGAATTAAATTTCTTCAGAATTCTCGTGTGAATAGTTTGACACACTCAGTAGAACCATATCTACCCTTCATCTCTTTCTCTACAACACAGTCTACTTAAAGAAGTCATTTCATCCAAAAACTGTTGGAAAATAAGTAGCATGCACAGTGGAAGCAACAGATCATAACACTCTAATTACAAATAATTAACTAAGGATTAAGCATGCAAAGAGAGTTAGAGATACAACCTTTGTAGTTTCCACGGTAAACTTCGTCTCCACGAGCAATCAGTACCACCAATAGTAAATCCTCGCTATTCTCCAATTGACAAACACAGTTCTGGGACCGAAAACTTGAGTGAAAAATAGGGAATTTCACTAAATAATTTGGAAAGTCAAAGATGATTTGAGAAAGATTAATTTCAAAAATTAAGGAAGCATTAGTTTTAAATTTTTGAAAATCAAAACCTAGTTATAAACAAAATACATGCAAAATCCTTCTTGCATGGCTTTCATCTCAAATTCCATTAGCATCAATAATGTTATAGGTGTCAAGCTTAGCATGAGTCACTTCAAAACTCACTTAGTTAGTGGAAAAATCCAACAATTGTATCTTTCCACTAACTAATGTTTTATTGAAATAAAATTTATAATAAAATAATTTTTTGACAAAAAAATGAAATACTATTTTCATATTTTAGATATTATTTAATTAAAATAATTTTAATTAAATAAAATAAATAAATTTAATATCACATATTAAATTGTGTTTGACACCTGACTTTGATTAATCACATGAATCAATTTTTAAAACACTTTCATGTTAATATTTTATTTAAAACATACTCTCCAAAAATAATTAATAATTGTAAATTATACCTTATATAAAATACAATTTTTCCTAAAGATCGAATTTGAACATTTCAATTTCTCACTTCACCTAGTTATTCAATTTTTTTCCGTAGTGAGCTAGCAAGGAGACCTGATGAACCTACATATCATGGACTCAAACGATCTGAGACTAACCGCTCAAACTTTTTAACCTAGTTAATCGGTATCTGTTAACTAATGAGACAATCCACTATAGCCTGTAGTTGCATTCCCCTCACTGTAGATATATTATGTGTCCATTTGATAGGGGTGGTCATTCAAACCGCAAAAATCGAACCGTTTCTATAAATCAAACTAAAAACTCAGTGAAACCGACAAATACATTTTGATGCGATTTGAAGAAATTTTGAAACCGAATTAATTCGGTTCGGTTCGGTTTCACTTTTGAAAACCGAATTTGAAACCCAACTAAACCGTTTTTAACTAATATAT
>NC_052349.1:13322199-13325517 GCF_009727055.1 Benincasa hispida
AAAAAAGAGTAAAATCGAATCGCTTTTAATTTAAAGAACAAAACCGAATTTAGAACCGAACCGAATCATTTTTAATTAAAAAATAATATAACATGGTTTTTTTAAAAATTCCAAAATCAAATATGAAACCGAACTGAACCGCATATGGTTTGGTTTGAACTAATAAATCGGTTCGATTTGGTTTCACATTTTAAAAAATTCGGTTTGACCACCAAACCGAACCGTTTCCACCCCTACCATTTGATATAACCATCATCAATAAGTTGATTCTTCACAGGTTGTTCGTAACCTCAGCTAGGTCAATTACCGTTTTACCTCCGAGTTACATATTTTCTCCTTAAGTACCACTGTCCCTCTAATGAACAATTGATTTAGGATCTTAATCACTAAATCCATTCCCTCTCAGGCTAACGAGAGGATGGGACCCCTTGTTCAAGACTCGGGATAAGCCCTTAAAGGAATAACCTTTTTACTATCTCTAAAATGGGTAGGAGTGAATCTCATCTTGCAAATTCTATGTCCCCAGCTATCTACCCAGTCTTATCCTTGAAATGGGAGGCATATTGAGCAGTGTTGTTGAGCTTACACTCACCTATGCAGATCAAGGGACAATCCCAAATAAACAGGAGTTCATAGACAGCTCAGGATTCAGATCAAGTTATCTAAGTCATCAAGAAGTGAAATTAATCAATGTTAACAGTAAACGGTACTAATACGTAACAGTGATTATTTCTTGGTCATTCTTACACAATTTCAACGTGTAGAACACCCTCGCTCACATGTCTCTACATGAACGAACTGATCACATCGTTTATGACACTTTACAACTTTTGTAACAATCATAAAGCGAGTCGTATTTAATAGTATCTCCAGAAATAGGTACCCGACCTAATCCAAGTACTATTAACTATTTAGGCTATTATACTCGAACTTGATCCAATCTATGTCTCCACATAAAGTCCAAGTATTCATTACAATAGCCAAGGGTTCATAGTTTATTGGATTTAGAGTTATCAATTCATTTTCATTCAACAACATTTGTCTGAATAAACTTCATATATGCTTACCGTTTACAAATTACGAGTTTTAGACATACAACCCAACAAAAACAACGCTCTCAAAACTTCAAGTGATGATCACAACAGACCAATTACTTGCAGTCGCTTTAAGGGGATTCAATAATCTAAAGAGCTGCCACCTTTTTAGATCGGAAGGAACATATGGGAACAAATGTCAAAACAGCCGCAAGGTAGAATTATCATTAGAGATAGCCCTACAGTCAATAAGCATACTTAATACTCCATCTTCACCTTCTGGACAATCAAGTGAAGAAATATCACACCAAATATAATGTTAGTCATGATGGCCGACGTGGGAACAAGTATAGAAAGGATGGTCGGACTCGAAAAGAAAGTTAGCATGCTGATGAAGGCAGTTGAAGAAAGGGACTATAAAATTGCATCCCTTAATAATCACACCGAGAGTCGTGACGTGCTGAATCAAATCATAAACCTATAGTCAGGAATGATGACAGGGGAAAGACTATTCTGCAAGAAAGTCAACCACAAAATTCGACGTCAATTGCTTCATTGTCTATCCAGCAATTGCAAAAGATGATTGCTAATTCTATCGAGGCCTAGTATGGTGGACCTACTCAAACTTCCCTTTTATATTTTAAGCCTATACAAAGAGTATTGACAATCTAAGAATGCCAAATAGATACCAGCCACCCAAATTTCAATAGCTTGATGGGAAGGGCAACCTAATACAATATGTTGCTCATTTCATCAAAACATGTGAGAATGCTGGTATACGAGGAGATTTGATGGTCAAACAATTTGTTCAAACTCTCAAGAGAAATGCCTTTGATTGGAACATCGACCCTGAACCTAAAACTATTGATAGTTGGGAATAGCTTGAAAGAGAATTTCTTAACTACTTTTACAGCATGAGGCGTATCATCAACATGATAGAGCTCACCGCCACTAAACAATGAAAAGGCTAGCTAGTCATTGACTACATCAATCGCTAGAGAACATTAAGCCTTGATTGCAAAGATAGGTTAATTGAACTATCAACGGTGGAAATGTGCACTCAAGGAATGCACTAAAGACTTATATATATCCTGTAAAGGATAAAACCCTGCACCTTTGAAGAATTGGCAACCTGCGTTCATGATATGAAACTAAGCATTGCCAATAGAGGAAACAACGATTTACTGGCCCCAGAAGTAAAGAATGAATAGAAAAAAGTGAAGAGCATCCAGAAGGTATCGAAGGGTGCTACTAAAGAAGCTATGTTCATCTATACGACCCCTTTAAAGTTTATCTCCAAGGAGAAAAGATTGAGAAATGCAAAGATAAGGGCAAGAAAAGACGCCCGACATTAAAAGAGAGGTAAGAAAAAGTCTACCCTTTTCCAAATTCTGATTTGCCTAATATGTTGGAGCAGTTACTAAAAAAACAACTCATTAAACTTCCTGAATGTAAATGACCTACAGAAATGGGGAGAGTAAATGATCCCAATTACTGCAAGTATCATCGAGTTATCAGTTATTTAGTAGAAAAATATTTTGTACTGAAGGAATTAATTTTGAAGTTAGTTTAAGAAAAAAAGATTGAGCTAGACCTCGACGATGTGGCATAAACAAATTGAAGGAGCTCTTATATAAGAGCACCTATGAGCGGAAGCGGATCTTTCCAACTCATTGTGATAGAATTTACACATATACATTTAAACAAACAGATATGCATTTATTACACTAAATTACTGGCATGCTTAAAGGATTAAAAAACAAAAGACTGAGAGAACGTACCAGTTGAAAACTTTCTTCATAAAACTCGGTCTCTCCGTGAATGAACTCCTCCCGCTCTTTCTCGTCCAGCAAGTGATCGACCATCAACACCAAGGTCATCTACACGAACAGCAGTGCACGAACAATAGGCAATAAGGACGACACCACCACTCGAAGCCCTCAGTATTCTCAAAGTGAGAATCCAAAGGGTGGACTTTGATGGAATTGGTAGAGGGGAGGAGGAAAGGCTATCGTGTAGTACGATCTAGCAAGTGGGAGAAAGGAATGACTATCGTATAGTCGGATGCTTGATCATTTAGTGCGAGGTACACGATCGTGTAGTAAAAGCTAAGCGATCGCCTCTACGATCGTTTAGTTCAACTCAAGCGCTAAGTGATTGTTTAGGAAAGCGCGGGTGTGTGATCGTTTAGTAAGCGGGCACTATCGTGTAGGCTCTCAACACTAAGCAATAGAAAGGCTAACACACCATGAATAATTATCCGTCTCTCTCTCTTTGTTTTTTT
>NC_052349.1:13325657-13348991 GCF_009727055.1 Benincasa hispida
ATTTTATTCTTTAGTTACTAAAACTGAATAGAACTTCCCACTATCGTACGAATTCGGAGAAAACTTCGGCCAATTATCTCATAACCGCCCAATTAATAAAATAATAAATATAATCATATTATATTCATAACCTATAGTTTGATATCATATATCAACTATAGTGTTTTCTCCTCTACTCGATATAAATCATATTTATATCCAGCTTCCTCCAAAATAATGTATCTCATACATTTAGTCAATCATATCATATATAATTAACCAATTCAATTATATCATATATAATCGAACTCCCTCTTGTCAATTTGAACATTTCAAACTGACCTAAAAATTGATTCTCAACTTTTATCCAAGCTGCCAAAGGGACCTTATGGACCTATGGCTCGAAGCTCCAAGGTAAGTGAATAGCTGACTAAACTCTTTAGCCACAAGATCCACCATTCGTTAACTGCCAGACATTCCACTAAAACACGATAACTGAACTCTTCTTACCATAGATATATTTCTGTGTCCATCAGATATAACCAATCATGAGTACGATAACCCTTCACAAATGCTCGTAAGTAGAGCTGGACCAATTTACTATTTTGCCCCTATAGTTGCATCTCACTCTTTAAGTACTACTGATCCCTCTAAAGAACATACAACATAATCCAACTATGTGTGAACACCTCTTGGGCCATGAGAAGGTGTGTGGCGCCGCATTTTTTAAACCCTAGAATCAGCCCTTAAGGAAGTTATCTATCTACTTACCCCTACTTGAGAAAATGAGCGAATTCCATATTGTGTAGTTAAGTTCCCAACACCTAAATCAGATGAATCCCCAAAGTGAGTCGGCGGCCTGGCCACTCACACCCATGCAGATCAAAGGACCGCCCTCAATGGCAAGAGTTCCAAATTCACTCAGGATTGAGGTCATGTTACCTATGATCATCCTAGTGAAGTGAAGTCTCAGTCATGAATGATGTTATATAATGAGACGTTAATACTTCGTGGTCAGGTCTTATACAAACTCTTTGTATAGGATGCCCCCGCTCGCATGTCCCTTACACGAATAATCAGGATCAAACCATCTTTGATAAGTCATAACACTTGTAACTAATCCACAAAGCGGGCCGCATCCGTAGCGTTACTAGGATAAGGTTTCCCTCCTATATCTATATACTACAAACCATTTTGGTTATCACTTAAGACATGATCTACTTGTATGGCACCATATACATGCTTAAGTTACATAAAGACAACAAGAGATTTTAGTTTATTGGTTTGTGGTAATGCAAATAGAACATTTAGATGAGCAAAATCAAGAAGTGAAGTAAATATCGTATATTATACATCACAAGCGTTTGTACAAACTGTTTACAAACTACAGGACACGAGATTTTAGGGCATCAACCCCAATACAAATCACGTTGCAGTAATGATCCATCATAATATTCGACTGTCTGCAAGAGGGAGTTTCATCCAATTTGGATCTCTTGAGCCTGTTATTATATCTTCTCCACCAAAGGCCTTACAAAAGGCAAACTTCTAGAAAGTTGACTCAAAAGGAAAAAATGAGCAAGTGAAAGATGCAGATGAATGATGGACATTGGTATCTCGTCAGAAGAGCCATAAACAAAGTTTCCTTCAGAAAGAATCTCATTCATTTTGAGAATATAAAAGGAAGAGTAAGCTACAAAGAAGAAAAGCAATAAAGAATGCGAGAAAACTTCGATCAATCATCGAAGAAAATGAAGAGCTTTCTCAACATCGACAATCAATAATCTTGAAAGACTTCTTTCTAAAGAATTTTTTGACTGAAACTATTTTGTGTCATCATCAATACGACTAAAGATAATGACAGTCCTTCAAGTTCTGTAAAAGTAACGACCAAGCTAGAGGAACTACCTTCTTTTAGCATAAATGATTTGTTGTCACTCCCATGGGAGACCAAGAATGCACTTGTTGAAATATTAAAAGATAATGAAATTTCAACTACTTTTGCAACCCAAACAAATACATGTGCTTCATGTTGTATATCAATATCATTCACCGACGAAGATTTATTACTCGGGTCAAACCTTCATCATAAACCCTTATTTGTATTGGGGTATGTTTGAGAGCAAAAAGTTAGTCAAATCCTCATCGATAATAGCTCAACTGTCAACATACTGCCAAAATCAACCATGAATCAATTGGGCATTTCAATGGAAGAGTTGTCAGGTAGTAAACTAGTGATTTAGGTCTTCAATCAAGAAGCACATGGAGTGACAAACACAACTCGTCTAAAAATTACTATAGGGAAATTGCAAGCAAGCACCATATTTCATGTGATCGATGCAAGAACCACTTATCGACTATTGTTAAGATGTCCTTGGATTCACGAAAACATAGTAGTAACCTAATTTAGTTTATGAGACATTATATAATGCATATTCTAATTTTTTAAGAAATGGAGTTTATAACATAATATACTATATTTATAAATGTTTTATTTAAATTTATATAATTTTGCATTTTAAATTTCAAAATCCAGATTCTGGATATAATGAAAACATACAAATGTTGTTTTCATAATTTACACTATTTGGATCACATAATCCAAAAACAGTTTTCAAGAACATAATTCAGATTGTTTATCAAACATATATTCACTGAACTTAGTGAATCTGAAAACATAAAACATAATTCGTGATGGGGGAATTACAAATAATAGAGGAAAATGGAGTGAATATTGAAAAACGAGACACACAAACAATTAGGTTGAGGCACGAATATCTCGCTTTCTTTAAAGAGATTCAAGCTCTCTGCATGTATATTGGATTTCTTTATATCAACCACCGATGAAACAAATATTATATGACTTGTCCCCTCTAGGATACAATAGCCAAATTGAAACGTCGTGTAGCTCAAACTATTCTGCACTGCAACTCAAAACTCCACAACTAAATCACCATTCTTTTTGGCCAATTGCTCTTAAAAGAGCTAATGAAAGAAAGTAAGAGAGAAAGATATAATGAGTATTGGTTGATATGTTTTTGCGAGGAAAGTAAGAGACCTATTTATAGTAAAATTATAGATCTATAATTTATTATATAATAAATAGGTATTTGTTTAACATTAAATCAAATATGTTTTTCTCTTTAAGAATTAAATTTTTTTTCATTATTTCTCCAAAGTGAAACTTCAATTTAGTAAAACTTATCAAATATTTAAAAATATAACAACATTCCTCTACTCATTTTTAAATATTTAAAATAAGTATCAAAATAGAATTGGCCAAAAGAAAGATAATTATACATCATAAAGATGTGATTCTGTATTGAACCTTTACTAGTGAAATGATAATCTCTAATCCAACCTTAGTAGTGGTCTCTGGCTTGAACTATAACGTTAAAGGAGAAATAGGAAACTTATTGCCCACACATAGTCTCCAGGTATTGACATGAGCTTTATTGGTTAGCGCTTTAGGGCCTTGTGTTGATCCCAGTATTTCATGAATGTATTTGAGAATAAGCCCCATATTCTATAGAGAGCGATCCTACTCTTACACTCATATCGGTAAAATCTGTCAAGGGTACTCCTATAATATAACACATCCCACATATAAGAACTACAAATTTTATTAAGGTTTTATTAGAAAAACTCAACCCTCCATATCATTATAGTGTAAGGCACTCACATCATAGGGATGAGTCAATATATAAAGATAGTGTTTTTCTCGGCCACTTTAATATAATTCTTTTTTTCCCCTTTGAATCTAGTTCTCAAGATCTCTAATCACTAGGTGGACATCCTTATATATGGTGCATGATAATTATAAGGGCTTTAATCCCATCCCTCTCAATATATTTCAGACTCTTTTTTTAGTTAAGGCATTTGTTAATGGATCAGCAAGATTATCATAAGATTTAATGCAATTCACATTAATGATTCCATTACTCAAATAAGATCTTACAATGCCATGTTTTCTTCTTACAGGTCTGGATTTACTATTATAAAAAATGATTTCTACTCTACCATTTGTGGTAGTGCTATTACAATGTATCAAGATCGGAGGCACTGGTTTCCCCCACATTGGAATTTTATATAATAAATCTCTTAGCCAATTGGCTTCCTTCACTAGCTGAAGCTAAAGCAATAAGTTTTGCTTCCATAGTGGAATTAACAATAATCATTTGTTTTTTAGATTTCCAACAAATAGCACTACCTCCCAAGGTAAAAATAGTAGATAAAGAATCATCTGACAATGTATTCTAGATAGCATCAAAAAATCCTTCAATAACAATAGGATTTTCTTTATAGAGTAAGTCAAGATCTTTTGTTCCCAATAAATATTTCATAACATGATCAAAGACATATCAATTCTCTTTACCTGGCTTACATGAAAATATGTTAAGAACTCTATTGCATATGCAACGTCAGGTTTAATACAATCAGTTGCATATCGTAGGCTACCAATCACATTAACATACTAAAGGGATCAAATCCCACAGGGGAAGCGAGTGATCGTTTTGCTTCGATTTTGTTTTAAAATTACAACACAGAAAAGAAGAAACACACATTAATATGTAGTAAGTTAAGCATGAAATTAGAGGGAAGAAGAAACATACCTTTGAAGAACCGTTCTTCAAACTTCTCTAAGTCTTCACAATTCCTCAATGAATCGATCTTCCACAAACAATATGAAGACGCCATCATCGAATCTTCTCCAGTATTCTTTGGCAAGGACCAATTTGTATGAACTGACTTTTTGAAAAAGAGAGGGAATATTGTTTTGTGAATGAGGGTTTTCACAAAGAACTCTTCTTTGTCAATTTTTCTTGAGAGAATTGAGAGGGAAAAATTAAAGTTCGTGAGAGAGTGAAAATTACTTCTCTATAATAACCAACATCCCTGAAATAAACTTCCGTATCTCTTAATACTCAAAGTAGAAATCAATTAAAAATAACTTCCACTTTTTTTAATTTTAATTAAAATAAATAAATAATCTAATTAATTATCTCATATTTAATTAAATGTACATTTAAATCATATTCAAATGCACATATCTCTCATAACCTATAGTTTTAATATTGAATCTCATTTATATTTAATAACTTATAATTTTAATATGAATCATATTCAAATAATAAATCTCCTTATTATTTCAAAGTTTAATTTTCGAATCTCGTTCAAAATTAACTTTATATTATAATGTATCTATATACATTATGTTAATGGTAACATATACAATTAAAATTATTCCCTTATTTAATTTAAAAAATTCAAATTCTTTCAAAGTTGCTAATACTAATTCACCAGTTAGGAGTGTTCATGGGATGGATTGAGTTGTTTTGAAGCACTTTTTAAACTCATTCAATCCAAATAATCAATAACTTATAGAAATACAAGTTAAAGCACTTTATTTAGAATAATTACGGAAATTAGAGGAAATGCATTATTTTGAGGTGAAATTCATTTAAATAGATAAGCTTTGTGTTCAACACAATTTACACAACAAAACTTCCTAAAAATTATAAAATATAACATCTTTAAATGCAAGATTTCTAAGAAAATAAGCAAAAAAAAAAAAAAAAAAAAAAAAAAAATCAACCAAAGAAAGAAAAGCTGCAGTTGTGGACACATAAAAAAAGATCAGGTCAAACTTCAACCTTGCATGCAAAAAACCATGTGTTGATCATAAATATGAAGAGTAGAAAACGATAAACGCGTGGATAGTGGATGTCAAATCAAAATGCAAGTTGGTAATCGATTTGAACCAATCGCGCCAAAACCAATGAATATGTGATGCGAGTATTCGATGCAGCAGGGCATGGAATTAAATACAAAGATGCCAGATATTTATTAGAAAGACGCAAAGAAGCTTCCTTGTGATACCTATAAATATCCATTTGAGAATCAATTTAAGTGCAAGACTTTCTTCTAAGAGATTGGCCAGAATTCTGTCCAAAATTTTTCCTATTTCCACCATTGTCTTCAACCTCTCGAACATCTCTTTGGATAATTCTGAGTGAAAACTCAATCTTCTTCTCTGAAAAGGGAGAGAACACCGTCATCTCTGCAGCAACCTCCATCCAAGCCAAAGGAAGCAAGACATTGCAACCGACAATTTGAAACATTTCATCTCTGATTCTTTATTCTATTTTCCTTGTTATTTAAATTTGTATTAAGATATTTGAGATTGAGAAACTTCTATTTCTTAATATAAATAAGATTTCTATCCTATTTCATCCATTCATGTCTTATCTTTCCTCTATCATGTGTAACTAGATTTCTAATGAGTTGAGGAGGTTAAACTAACATTTTCCCAACTTTTGCATAGTTAAAGTTCATCTAGTTTAATGTGTAATTAATAACCTTGCTTAAATTTATCTGAAAAATCGATTTAAGTAAAAATAATCAACTACTCGAGAGAGTAATTGATTGTAGACATCATTAAGCAAAGAAAGAAGTGGCTTTAGAAATAAAGTCAACCTTTTGCCTGAAATTAACTTGAGTATGCATCGCAGAGATAGGGTAAATGTGGCTAAAAAACACTGAAAAGTGAGTTCTTCATTTTATTAGTTAATGGCATGAACGCATAACTTATGCATCATTTAGGACAATGTTAGTAACCCTTCTCAACTTTGTCTTATCAGTTGATATTTCCTTCACTTCCACGTGCATTGCTTAATTGTGTTTGTATTTGTCATCATCATCCTCATTTCTATCATTCTATGCATTATAACACACTCGACGCATCATCACTCATTATCATTTGTAATCAACCCATTACTTTAGCTGTATAAAACTAATTAAGAATTTATCGCGTTAAAATCATTCATCAAGCACAAACACATTTTTAGTCTATAGTCCTCGTGTTCGACCCTAGACTCACCAGAAACTCTATTTGAACTTATACTTGGATCAAAGTAGAGAAAACATTGTGTTTAACATATATCATTCGTTGTATTTAACAACTATGGCACGTCATAAGGCATTTATTGAATTGTTAACAATCACTAAATTCACCAACCATTTTCAATATAACAATAACCCTTTTTGTACAATGAATCAACTCAATCCAACCATAAAACATATAGGTTAGGTTGGTTCAGGTTACTCGAATAATTTATTTGAAATTTTATTCTAGAAACAAGTAAAATTCTAATATGTAAAAACTTTATTTCATTAATCTCATATATTGAATTAAGATCAAGAAGTCAATCTCAATTTATTTTTGATTTTTTTTTTCTTTCCAAAGTGCTAAAAAAGATTTTTAGGACTTGTTTAAGAATAAATTGTCTAAGAAAATAATTAAATTAAAAATAAATATATATGTATATATAATTGTATCATAATTAAAAGACACACATATATATATATATTTCAAATTAATAATAAATTTGGGTTGGGTTATTTTAGGGGAACTCATGAACCAATCTAACCCATAAAAATTTAATTTATTTGACCCCAGCTCAATCTAAATAAGTTTATAATCCAACAAAAAATCACGCGAGTTGGGTTGGGTTGATTAGGTTTTTCAAGTCATCGGATTTTTTAAATACCCCTAATACTAGTTGAGCTATTCTCGTGTTGTAAACAAACGCGAAAGTTAAGGAGACTGTCTTGATATCAGAATAATTACATAGAGGGTCCCAAAGGAAAAGTAGCCCTAAGTTTCAAAACAAATAAATTTTGACATTCTGATGATGTCATCATCATGTGAAATTACCACTTTAAACCTTCTTCCTTCTTCTTTTGCACCATTTTTTCTTTCCCCCTTTTTTTCTACGTTTTTTCTTCTTTCTTCTTTCTTTTCTTTTTTTGTGTGTTTCTTCTTCTAATTATTCTTTTCTTTCATTTTCTTTTTCACATTTCTTATTCCAGGCTTTTACTCCCACCGCAGGAACCCTTTCTTCCGACGATTTCTTCTGTTTACGCTGCTGTCTTTTTATTCTCCTTGAATTAAAGATGTAAGTTGAAACGTGAATCAGAACGAGAAGAAGAAGCGAGAGTGAGACATAGAAACGAGAGGAAAAAGCGAGAGCAAAAATCTAAAGGAAGAAGCGAGAGGAAGAATAAATGAAAAATACCAAAGAAAAATTACAATTGTGCTTGATGAGAAACAAGAAAAATGAATGAGAAACTAGAGAGAGAAGTGAGAAGAATGAGCGAGAAGTGAGAGGAAGAATCTAAACAAAGGAAAAAATCGAAAAAGAAGTTACAATTGTGTCTGATGAGGAAGAAAAGGAAGGAGCGAGAAGCGAGAGGAATGAACGAGAATTCGTTTGAGCGCTAGGTCCTTGCGCATGGTATGGGGACAAGATAATACTTTCACACGCCACTGACATAAGCAAAAAACCATTTCTTGAGCAAATTCGAATATTGGGCCAAATTTCATTTGGGCCCCCTAAAAAGGGACCTTTCATACAAAAACCCTTTGATTTCCTAAATGGAAAAAAAAAGAGAGAGAACATTTTGATAACTTAGTGTGTGTTTGGGGCAAAAACTATTATAAGATTATAATAATCAACTCTTGTTACAGTAAATGCTATTTTGTATTATCTAATTAACTACGGTCAACACTACTTCAAAACTCCCGTTTGCTACAGTATTTATTGTTTATTACAGTTTTTACTATTTTACATTTATTATTTTTTTTATTCTTTATTATAATGTTTATTATTTTCTTCTCAAACCAAAGTAGTTTACTCCTTAAACACATACTATTATAATCCAAATTACCTCAAACACAAATTATTATAACCAACTTCTTGTCTCAATCGCTCCGTAGAAGGCTAAAACACTTGGAAACGAAAACTTTGGGACTGATGAGAAAAAAAAAACCTTGTGGGGACTAAATCGTAATTTCAGATAGCAATAATATATAGAACGGTTGGATTATTTGGAGTTGGTCAGTACAAAGAGCAAAGAACCCTAGGCTGCTCGTCCCCTTCTGAAAAACCCTAAACCCGAAGATGGTGAGGATTCTCTTCCTTGGTTTCTCTTTTCCTGGTTTCTGTCCTGTGAATTGTCTTTGAATTATCTGATTTTCTTTATTGGTTTTGTAGCCGTTCAAGAGGTACGTTGAGATCGGGAGGGTCGCCCTCGTCAACTACGGCGAAGACTATGGAAAGCTCGTCGTCATTGTCGACGTCATTGATCAGAATAGAGTACGTTTCTTTGCTATTACTTGTGATTTTGTTCGATGAGTATTATTTTTTAGTTTGAAGTTGTATCCGTTCCCTTGAACATTTGGAAGCTACGGAAACAAGAAGCAGTGTATTTCCCCACTCCTTGGCTATAGATTGATTTCTTCTGAATTTGATGTTTGCGGCATGATCCGACCACATATCTCTTATAAATTCTGTAATTTATTATCTATGAAACCATTCTATAGCTTCAAGTTTGAAGTGATGACTGTTAAAATGATCTACGGCCTTCAATATTTAACTTCACGTCCATTTAAGTTCACGTTCATCGAGTAGGTCATTGGGTAGCTATCATTGATTTGTTGAGGATCCAAATTATAACTGATAAATGGTTACCTTGAAGGTTTGAACTGTTTCCTCTGTCTGATTCTCCATCACCCCGAAGGGATATTTGGCTGATAGCTTGAATTTATGGTTGAGATGATTTTTAGTTGTTTTTAGGACTTCCCTTGAGTTTACAAATGCAGATATATGGCCCATTGATTGTTTATAGACCTAAGTTCTTTTCTCTTGGGAAGTGTTACTATTTTTCTCCCCCAAGTTCCTAACTGAATGTGATCATACAATATCCAACTGTCTCTCTTTTGAAAAAAAGAAAGGGTTTAAATGGAATCTTCATATGTATCTGTTTTTTGTTGACATTTCCTGGTGACGAAGTTTTAGTTTCAATATTTAATTAGTTTCTACCAACGAGTATAGATTTGTGCTTTAGACTTGAGGCATCTCTACCTCCTTAAGAGGCTGGAGGTGCGAATTTTCCCCTTCCATCTGGTGTATCATTCTCACAAAAAGCTTTAATTAGCTGTTTACTCTTTTTTTATTTTAAAATTAATGCTACTGTATACAGGCTTTGGTGGATGCTCCTGATATGGTCAGGTCTCAAATGAACTTTAAGAGACTGTCTCTTACTGACATTAAAATTGACATTAAGAGGGTTCCCAGGAAGAAGGAACTCATTGAAGCTATGAAGGCTGCTGGTGTGCATTTCAACTTAATTCACTTTTAAATGCCCAACTCCTTTTCTACCCCCTTGCTGTTTTTGTTTGTTTCAAGTTTAACCTGTTGTTTTGATCATGTTGTTAGATGTTCAGAAAAAGTGGGAGGATAGCTCTTGGGGGAGAAAACTGCTTGTCAGAAAAAGGAGGGCATCCCTGAATGATTTTGATAGGTTCAAGCTAATGTTGGCCAAGATAAAGGTCAGTGATTTGTGATGCAGTCTGTACTTCCTATCATGTTACCTTTTTCGTACCCATCAGTGCGTGTAAGAGTTTCAACCTCTTATGGATGTCCATTGAAGTTTGACTATATCATTTGGAACAAACTTTTATTGTTTTATTGTTTCTCTTGCGTGCTCGATTTGTGGCAACTCATTGCTTACGATGGAGATTATCTTTTTTGCAGAGAGCTGGATTGGTCAGGCAAGAGCTTGCAAAGCTGAAAAAGAGTGAATCTTAGAAAGTGCATTTCTTTAACTTCAAATTTTGTTAGAGAACAACTTATCAGGCGTGGTCTGTTGGCCCTATTGTTTCTCAAGCCCTCGAGAGACTGGGGGGTGTATGTGAACTGTGAAGTGCATTGAATTTTGGACATCAAGTGTAGTGAGTTTTTCCCAATGTACCAACATTAATCGAAGTTGATTAAAAATTCATACTTGAATATGCTGGTGTTTTCCTGCTTAAGTGTTAAATCAGATTTTTGAACCACTTGATAAGGTTTTTGTGTTTCCTATTTGCTTTTCTTGGTGTGTTATCAGAAGCATTTCTAAATCCTGCATTATGTGGAGGACTGAGAGCCACAAACTTTGAACAAACATAAACTAGAAATTCGTTGGTATCTTATCCGTACTCGTGGGATTTGATTCAATGGGTGGAAGCACGAAAAGGAAATGAATGTTCTCTTCAACCATTCCTTGGCTTTCAAGGCTATGTTTGAGGGTCAAACCAAAGACAGCTAGTACATTTGAGCTTGTATGTCGATTGAGTTATATTTGTTTTGACAAATAGTTTGTTGTGTGCAATTAAATTTTTATGATGCATGGAACAAAGACCGCCTATAAATGAAGTGACCTTGAATGCAAGTCTACTAATTGGTGTTGTGAAGATTTTTATTAAACAATGCCCACAGATAGATACAATGAAAAAGGAAAAGTCCAAATTGTTTTTCCTTGGTGTTCAACAATTAGATTGACCTTTTGAGGCAAGTTATATATTAGGTGCCGTTTGGGGCCCAAGTTGAGAAGACATATTATGTGGTTGACTTAGATGTCACCGTTTGGACAACCAACATCCCAATTACCCACATCTGATCTCCGCATTTCCTAGGTTTTGTCCATCGATATCGCAACTCATCTTCCCACACTCTTGACATTTTGGTTCTCTCATTTCTCTCTCTTCAAACATTTTTCAGCGATGTATGATCAGTGGGTATTCAACTTTAAGTTTAGTGGGGGCAGTCGTTCTCATATTCTTAGATCTGTTGATTCTTTCGTTCTTTCTTTTCCTCACCCTCTAAAATCGCTTCAATTCCTCATGGTTGGTTCTTCCATACGTATCTTATGATTTCTTATGAAATTTGTTCATATGAGACCGAGAAAGAGAGAGAGAGCGAGAAAGAAAGAATTTGGTCGAGAGAGAGTGAGAAAGAGAGAGAGCGAGAGAAAGAAAGAAAGAAGAGAGAGAGCGAGAGAGAGAGAGAAAGAAAGAGAGAGTGAAATTCCTGAAAATAAATTAATGGGAGGTTGATTTCCTTTTTCATCATTGTTCTCATTTAATTGATGTAATGTTGAACTACTTCTATTACTCTCCATTATTACGGTGGGTGAAGAAAGAGAGAGAGTGAAATTCATGAAAATAATAATAGGAGGTTGGTTCCTTTTTCATCATTGTTCTCATTTAATTGATGTAATGTTGAACTACTTCTATTACTCTCCATTATTACGGTGGGTGAACAACCACCCATTTTCTTTGATGAGAAGTTTGGAATGAATAATATAAAATTGAACTGTATACCATATCTTGAGATTGGAAAGAATAAAAAAAAAATACAATCAATGTCTTATTCCAAATAGAATGGTTACAATAATTAGATTATAAGATTAAAAAAGAAAAAAAAAGTGTTCATACAGGCTGTTCACACGAGATTTCAAGAGAAGTTGAACTTGAGTTGGTGATATTGAAGTTGATTTGATGCTGGTTCGATCTCTAATACTTTGTCTGTATTTATAGGACTCTCTGATGGGCTTTAAGGGCTTGGGCCTGTATAGTCCATGGATTTGGGTTTGGTTGGTCCATGGGCATGACCTTTGGGCCCAATTAATTGGATTTAGACCTGATTTGACATTTGGGTCAAATTCAACCTATTTTTGGGCTTAGTTGGACTTTGACCAAAATAATAATATCAAATTGGACCAAATTAATCTTATCTGATTCAACGGTCATGATAACATGGCATCACCGAAATTTGTCTTCAACTTCAATTTGGGACGTATGTCAATTTCTAATTTGGACCTAAATTTAATGACTTTAAAATTTTGTCATTAATTTAGTAAATGACGTAACAACTTGTGATTGGTCTAAAATTTCTCATTCAACACAATCAAATATTATAGAGTACAAAAACTGAATCAGATAACATTGACATAACAATTCTGTACACCCAAACATAACAACTCTGCATACTTAGAACTTTCCACATCCTATATCATCTCAGCACCCCAAACAACCACTTAGAGTCTTGGGGTATATTTGGAATGTATTTTCAAGTGTTTAATTTAAAGAAGAAGTTAAGTTTGAAAAAAAATTTTTGGAGTATTTGGCAATCATTCAAAATAACTTTTGACGTACGTTTTCAACAATTTTTGTAAAAAATGTTTAAATAAAAATGAGTTTCGTCAAAAACATTTTTTTCGAGTGAATAAATGTAAATAAATAGTGCATTTTGAAATTAAATACAAATTTTGTTAATTTTTTTTTGTGAAAGAAATACATATATTTTTAATTAATGACTTAAAAGATTATATGATTTAAATAAAAATCTTATTATATAATTAAATGAATCTATTCATATTTTTCTTTGGGTCATATTTAATTAAATCAATAAAAATGATTTATTGCCACAATTTTAACTTTTCATTTTTCAATATGAGCTAAAATTAACAAAGAGATGAAACAAACAACAATATTTTATGTTGAACTATATATATTACTATTAGATCAAAAGAATTATATACTCGAGAACTAAACAAAAATTAGATTAAATATAATATTTCATGTTATAAACTCAATGAAAGAGTTAAATAACATGCACCGGAAGTATCCAAGATCCATAAGCATTCAAATTCACTAATTTTGGTAGAAACTAAAGCATGTTTTTCTAAAAAGAGGGTTTTAAGATCATACTTTCGAAGAATTCTCCAAGATCTTGATTGTACAGCAGCAATCTTCACAAAAGATCATCGTCAACCACTTCAAGGTCTTCCCCACTATCCTTTTGGAACTTTAGACAGAGTTGTGGGACTTAAGAACAGCTTGAACCAATGAAGAACAGTGAAGAACACATAGCAACCCAAATAGAGGAACTCTTTCTTCTCACAGAGATTTTCTCTCAAAAATTCTGTATTAGCTCACTTTAAATCACTCCAAACTTCTTTATTTATTGGCAAAATGGAACACTTCCAAGAAAAAGGGGGTTGGGGGGGGGGAAATAAAAGTCTTTTGGGGGGCCCTACCACCCAACCAGCCTCCTTATTCCAAAGATTGGGGGGGGGGGGGGGGGGGCCCCCTTTGGGCAAAAAAAGTGGGGGCCCCCCTTTTTTTTTTTTTTTTTTTTTCCGCCCCTGGCAAAAAAAAGAAAAAAAGATGGGGGGTGGCGTAGAGGGTATAGGTGGACGCGCGTGCTATGCCCCCCTTTTTTAGGAGGAGGGGGGGGGGGGGGGTAAAAAAAAACTGGGGGGGGGGTTTTTTTTTTTTTTTTTTATTTTTTTGAGAATTTTGGGGAAGAGAAGGAGATGAGGTTTGTGGAGCATTATGAAGATGAAATGGAAAATAGAGATTTTCCATTTTGTTGGCATGCAAAATCGATTTTTCAATTTCCTTTTAAAATCAAAAAAATATTTCAAAACCTTTTTGATTTAATAAACTAAAAAAAATGATTTTCTAACATTAATTTTATCAAATTAATTTAAAATATAATTAATTTAATATCAAATATTAAATTAAATTTTGGCAGAATATCATCTTCATATATTTATATCATATTTAAATATATATTTTCCTGTTTCGTTTAAATTTGAATGTTTCAAATTAATTCTCAAAACTACTCCAAAGCTTATCCATTTACGAGCTAGTAGGTGGACCTCGCGGAGCTACAATCATGGCTTCCAACGATTTAGATTAATCGGCTAAACTCATAAGTCCACGATCTAAATCCCCATTCGTTAACTAATGGGACATTCCACTATAGCCCATAGTTGAACTCCCCTCACTGTAGATATATTATGTCCACTTAATAACCACAGTCAGTAAGTTGATCATTCACAGGTTATTCGTAATCACAACTAGGTCAAAAATACCGTTTTACCCTTGTGAATACATCTTGTTCCTTAAATTTCTACTCGTGGGATCCGAGCGGTCCGGGGGGGACCACCTCGGCGACCGAAGCCCCGGTGAACGGCGGCCGTAACTAGACAGGATTTGAACCCGTGACATTTTGTACCCAAAACAAACGCGCTACCATTAAGAATTGTTTGCCCCTACTTGCTGCATCAAAAACTAATCCTCTAATGAACAATTCTGATTAATAATCTCTATGAATCAAATCTTTTATCTATCATGAGAAGGCGGGGCCCCGATTGTTCAAGACCTAGAATCAGTACTTAAGAGAACGACCTATCTGCTAACCCTAAATAGGGTAGGAGTGAATTCCATCTTGCAAGGCTATGTCCCCAGCTATTCATCCGGTCTTATCCCAAAAATGGTAAGCTTATTGAGCAGTGTTGTTGGACTACTCTCACCGTTTGCAGATCAAAGGATAATCCTGAACAAACAGGAGTTCATAACTAGTTCAGGATTAAAATCGAGTTAACCTAGGTTATATGATAAATGAAATAGTCAGTTTTAATAGTAAACAATCGTTATAAAGAAAAGTGACTATTTTCTTTGTCCAGTCTATATGCAAACTCATTGCATATAATGCCCCACTCACATGTCTCAACATGAACGATTTGTGGATCACATCGTTTGTAGCACCTTATAACTTCTTGTAACAACTACAGAGTGGGCTGCATCCAATAGTGTTACTAGGATGAGATACCCAATTTCATCCATATACTTATTAGACTATTTAGGCTATATACTGTCAACTTGATCCTGTTTATGTCACTACATAAAGTTACAGTATTCAGACCATAGCCAAGGATGCGTTTATTGGATTTTCATAATAAGATGCAAAATCTACAAGTCATTATTATTGATAAATAGAACGCTTAACACGAACTGTGAGTTCTAGGACATTCTCAATAATCTCCCACTTAGACTAAAACTCCAGTGAGAATAAATATATACAATATAATATTGAGATACATAATGGGAAAGATACAATAAACTAGGGTATCTATAATACCGTAGACATTCTCCCACTTGCCTTAGATTACACTATTCGAAGTCCTAGTCCAGCTAGGTGGCCCTCGAAAACTTTAGCCGAGAAGGCCTTGGTGAATGGATCAACAAGGTTGTCTTTAAAGGCTATCTTTGTGACGATCACATCTCCTTTGTGTACGATCTCCCAGATGAGATGGTACTTTCTTACAATGTGTTTTCCACGCTTATGACTCATGGGTTCCTTTGAGTTAGCAACTACACCACTGTTATCACAATACAGGGTGATAGGCAGGTGTATATTTGGAATGACTTCTAAATGAGCTAAGAATTTGCGTAGCCATACTGCTTCCTTAGCAGCTTCGCATGCAGTCACGTATTCCGCTTCCATGGTGGAGTCAGCGATACAACTATGTTTGATGCTTCTCTAAACTATAGCTCCTCCATTAAGAGTGAAAACTGATCTTGAGGTAGATTTCTTGGAATATACGTCAGTCTAAAAATCAGAATTAGTGTATCCTGTAAGGATTAAATCCTTAGGTCCATACAAAAGCATATAGTCCCTCGTTCTCCTTAGATACTTGAGGATATTTTTTACAGCGGTCCAATGATCATGTCCAGGATTGGATTAGAACCTGCTGACGATTTCAACTGCAAAACATATGTCAAGACGTGTACACAACATAGCGTACATCAAACTCCCAACTGCAGATGCATATGGAATTCTGTTCATCTCCTCAACCTCTTGAGGTGTCTTAGGACATTGTTCCTTCGACAAATGAATCCTATGCCTGAAAGGTAATGAACCTTTCTTGGAATTTTGCATATTATACCTTGACAACATCTTGTCAATATAAGATGTCTGAGATAGTGCCAATGTTCTATTCTTTCGGTTTCGAAAGTTCTGTATTCCTAGAACATATTGAGCATCACCCAAATCTTTCATTTGGAACTGTGTTGCTAACCATCTCTTTACGTCAGCAAGAAAATTTGTCTCATTCCCAATGAGCAAGATATCATCGATGTATAGAACTAAGAATGCTACAGTTTTGTTGATTATCTCCTTGTATATACAAGGTTCATCAAGTTCTGTTCAAAGCCATAAGATTTGATCGCAGTATAAAATCTTATATTCCAGGATCTGGACACTTGTTTCAATCCATAAATGGATCGATTAAGCTTATAGACTTTCTGTTCCTGTCATTTTTCAACGAACCCCTCTGGTTGAGACATAAAAAATACTTTCATCAAGATAGTCATTCAAAAAGGCTGTTTTAACGTCCATTTGCCATATTTTATAGTCATAATATGTGGAAATGGCAAGAAGTATTCTTATTGATTTGATCATGGCAACAAGAGAAAAAGTTTCTTCATAATCAACTTCATCTCTTTAGGTAAAACTCTTTGCCACGAGTCTAGTTTTATAGGTCTGTACCTCGCCAGTTTGGTCTTGTTTTCTCTTGTAAATCCATTTACAACTTATAGGTGTAACACCATGTGGTGGATCTACAAGTTCCTAGACTGAGTTGAAGTACATAGACTCCATTTTAACGTCCATGGCTTTTATCTATTGTTCTCTGTTGACATCTTCCATTGCCTTCTTAAAGGTTAATGGATCCTCTAAACCATATATTGTATGATGTTTTGAGTTTCTGTTAAACCCATGTAGTGTTCAGGTTGTTGAATAACCCTCCCACTATGACGAGACATTCTTAACTCTTGGGATGGACGTGACGAGATAATAACCGTTGTTGATGGACCAGCTTGATCGACAACTCTTGTTGATCTTTCTGTAGTATCTTTAGACAGTTCTTGCAATATTAACTTACTGCGAGGTAGATTATTTTTAATATGATCCTCTTCCAAGAACATTGCAATTGTCGATACAAACACTTTATCTTCTCGGGGATCATAAAAGTATCCTCCTTTTGTTTCCATGGGATATCCTACAAATAGGCATAATTTCGAACGTGTTTCAAATTTCTTAGGATTATGTACCAATACGTGTGCCAGACAACTCCAGATACAGAAATGACGTAAACTCGCTTTGCGTCTTTTCCATAATTCATATGGTGTTCTGAAACACTTTTGGATAGAACAACGTTTAGAATATAAATTGCAGTCTGTACTGCATACCCCTAAAAGGATTAAGGTAATTAAGCATAACTCATCATAGATCAAACCATGTCCAACAAGGTTTGATTTCTCCTTTCTACAACACCGTTTTGTTGTGGTGTTCCAGGTGCTGTGAGTTGGGATTGAATTCCATGATCTACTAGATAGTTCTAGAATTGCAAATCCATATACTCACCACCTCGATCAGATCGAAGTGTTTTATTTCTTTTACTTTACTGATTTTCAGTCTCAGCCTTAAATTCTTTGAACTTTTTAAGAGTTTCAAACTTGTGACTGATTAAGTAAATATAGCCATATCGAGAGTAATCGTCAATAAAACTGATGAAGTATCGATATCCTCCTCGAGCTTTAACATTCATCTAACCACATAGGTCTGAATGTATAAGTTCAAGAGGCTCTTTGGCACGAAGACCTTTGTCAGAAAAAGATCTTTTTGTCATTTTTCCCTCAAGACAAGATTCACATGGAGGTAGGGAATTGTCTTCTAACTGATTTAGATGACCATTTTTTTACCAATCTCTCAATCCTATTGAGATTAATGTGACCAAGCCTGAGGTGCCAAAGTTAGGCGTCAGGAGAAATTTTTCGCTTTTTATTATAAGTTTCAGCCATTTTAAACATCTCTATATTTAAAATGCTTTTTGCTTCAGATGGTTGTGATATGTATAAGTTATTTTCAAGTCTAGCAGAACAAATATGAATACCTCTTGAATAAATAAACACTTCATTACATTCAAAAGATACACTGTACATATTCTCTAAAAGATAGGAAATGGGGATCAAATTTCTTTTCATCTTAGGTCTAAAGAACACATTCTTGAGCAAGATAAAAGAATATCTAAAAAACAACTTCACATCTCCCACTGCTTCAGCTGAAATGACTTCACCTGTTCTCACCTTGAAAGTCATCTCAAATTCAGAAAGTCTTCTCCAAGAACTAGTTTCCTGTAGAAAAGTACAAACACGATTAGCAGCGCCTGGATCTAATATCTAGATAAGGTGAGAATTTTTCACTATACATGTTTCAACAACTAGTAAATCATATTTACCTTGTTTAGTCTTTTCTACTTTCTTTTCAGCCAGATATTTCAGGCAATTTCGTTTCCAATGCCTAACCTCTCCACAATGGAAACATTTTCCATTGGGAATTTTGTTTTGTTTTTCTTCGCAGTGGATTTGTTCTTCCCTTCCTTTCTTCTTCATTTGTACGGTTTTATCCTTAGAAGAAGAAGGACCAACTTTCTTATCATTAACAGGTTTTGTACCAGACGTGAACCCCTAGTAAAACTTTTTCGATTTCGAAATAAAATTTATTTCTTTTTCCTTCAGTTTCATCATAGATTGATAAGTTTGCAATTCATTCAACAACGTTGTTAGTTATAAGTGATTTTATTCATGACAACATTTGTCCTGAACGGTAAATAGCTCTCAGGAATAGATTTCAGTATCATGCTCACTTGACTTGTCTCGTCTGTCATAGCCCCGTGAGCCTCCACAATGTTAAAATGGACCATCATGTCGAGAACCTGTTCTCTTATGTTGGTCCCATCTTTCATGCATGTCACATACACATATTTGATGGCTTTATGTCTAACAGACGATGACGATTACCCTAACATCTCCTATAATGATGCCATAATCTCACGAGTTGTGGGCATGACCTCATGTTTCTTGTTGAGTACATCAGATATACTCACAAAGATATAGACCTGGGATTTCTTGTTCACCCTTACCCACCTATCATAGACATACCGAGCATTTCGGGTAGTTGTTGAACTGGGAACTAGAGAACACTCCTCCGTCAACACAAACCTCAAATTGTCTACTACTAATATTGTATTGATATTTGACTTCCAATTCAAATAACCCTCTCCATTAAATTTTTTAGAACAAGCAATTGTATGATTGAGTTCGACATTGCTGAAAAATTTTAAACAAAATCTATTTAAATATGCATCTAAATCCATTTTTAGCAAAACTAATAAAATACCCAATAAATTTTTATTTATTTGCAACGATGCTTAAGTGATTTAGAACAAATGCTACCGTGGGGTAGTCAAGAATTCCTTCACAGAAGTAAGACAGTTCTTGACTAAATATTATTATCCAGAATAACTCATATTCCAATAGTTCTTTTGGTTATCGTTTTCGGTCAAGATCTTTACTAACAGTTAGTAATTCTTATAAGTGTGACCCGCCATTTTCAGATCTTATAGAACGGTATGAATATGCCTCGGAGATAGAAGACAATATCCAAGACAGAACTATAAAACCCTATTCATTTTACTGAAACCTGGGTTGTTCTGAATCCTATGTTACAACCCTTCGTAGGGATCGCTGCGGTAAACGACTAGCTAGTGCCGCATAAAAACGACAGCAGGCGTAACATAGGAATCTCATAGTTCAATCTAATGGAGGAGGCCATAGGACAATGTTGACACATTTCCTTCACCCACTTACTATAAACCACCTCCCTCATTCACCTTGTTATTGACCCATGCAATCACTTTCCGTATGGAATAGTCGAGGTAAAATCGATACGAAGCCAAGTATGGATCTCACAGTGTGAACTCTTGAAGACGTGAGAGCTAATAACTATATATAAAATATATTGTTAATCTCCCACTGAAGTGTTCTAAAAATTTGGGTAATTTACTTAGGCATGACGACTAATTTCATACAACCTAAGTCTAAGTGGTTTATCCAAATATAACTCTTATAATTGGATTTAACCTACAATGTCTAGGTGATAAACTATTTTATTACCTCAAATCGCTCACACAAGCTCATAAAATCAGTTAACAACTTTCAATAATTCGGTCATAATCCCTAGGTAGAAGGTGTTCCGTAAGCCATCAACTTAAGTACCCCCAGCCTTAGATAGGTTTATGAACCGATATGAGTTTGTAACCGTATGTTATAAGGTAACAATCTATTTTAACGTTTAAAATTAGTTGTTAACCTAAGTGAGCATGCAACTATTCTTTGTTATGGATTTTATGTTGGGTTTTATGTCCTAAAAACTCACAGTTTGTAAAATGATAAACATTTTCTATCTACTTGTTATTGATCTCATAAATTGTATGAAATTCTAAATCCAATAAATTAAGACCCATGATTATTGTATGAGTACTTGAACTTGATGTGGAGACATAACAGTAGATCGGGTTTGAGTAAATAGTCAAAATGATCTATGGTGTATGAATGAGTTTGGGTACCTTATTCTGGCAACACCATTGGATGCGGCCTATTCTGTACTTGTTACAAAGAGTTGTAAAGTGCTACATATGATGTGATCCTAATTCGTACATGTTATAACATGAGGAGTGGGGGCGTCCTATGCAATGAGTTTGCATAAGATCAGGACCAAGAAATAAGTCACTCTTACTTTATAACGTTGTTTACTGTTTAAGATTGACTATTTCACCTAGATGACCTAGGTAACTCAATCTTAATCTTAAACTAACTATGAACTCCTGTTTATTCGAGATTGCCCTTAGATTTGCATAGTTGAGGGTTGGCTCAACAGCACCGGCTTAATAAGACTCCCATTTCAAGGGTAAGACCGGATAGATAGTTGAGGACATAGGATGCAAGACGGAGTTCACACATATCCGATTTAGGGATAGGAGAAAGGTTGTTCTCTCAAGTACTGAATCCAGATCTTGAACAAGGGGCCCCACCCTCTCACTGGGCTGAGAGAGTTTGGTTTGGTGATTGGATCACAAACCAGTTGTTCATTAGAGGATCAGTAGGACTTGAGGAATAAGACGTAATCTCGGGGATAAAACAGATATTTGACCCAGCCGTTATTACGAACAACCTATTAAAGGTCGACTTGCTAATTATGGTTAAATTATGTGGACATAATATATCTACAGTGAGGGGAGTGCAACTATGAGCTTTAGTGGAGTGACTCATTAGTTAACGAATGAGGATTAATTTGGTCTAATGAGTTTAGCCGATTAATCTCGGATCATTGGAGCCCATGATCTGTAGGTCCGTGAAGTCCCCCTACTAGCTCGTAATGGACTAGCTCTAGAATAGCGTGATAAATTAAAATTAGAATTAAGGGAATTAGTAATTATATGAGATATAATTACATGTTTAATTTTAAAAATAAATGGAATAGGAGAATTTATATATTTAAATATGATTTAAATATATAAAGATGGATATGTATTAAAATTAATTTAATATTTGATATTAAATTAATTAAGTTTTATTCAATAATTAATTATTTTTTCATTTTTAAAATCAAAATAGATTTTATAAAATCAAATTTTGATTTTTAGATAAAATTGGAAAATTGGAAAACAAAAACACAAAATTAGAAATGGATTTTTCCATTATCCATCACCTAAGTAGCTCACACATGAAACATTAACATTGCCTCGTCTTCTCCAAGCATGAGCTGCAACTCATGCAACTCTTCTCTTTGCATGTTGTTTTGCAATATAATGAAGAGATTGAAATGGAAATCGGGCATGCAATCTATAGAGTTTTTGAGAGAAAAACTAGTTTGAAGAAAGGTTCTTCAACAAAGTTGCAGCAATGAGCTTTTCTCCTTCATCCCTTGATTCAAGCTTGTTTTGAGTTCCACAACTCAATCTAGAGCACCAAGAGAATAGTGAGGAAGATCTTGAGGTGGTCTGCAACAAGATATGGAGAAGATAACAGTTGGAGAAGGAGCTTTGAAGAAGTTCTAATGGAGGTATGTCTTGAAACCCACTTTTTCCTGCAGAAGCATGCTTTATATTTTGCCAAAATTAATGAATTTGAGTGCTTAGATGATCCTTGTGCTTCCATTGCTGTTGATACAATCCTACAATTGGTAACAAAGCATCAAATAAGCATTCAATTTGGTTTAATTTTGGTTTGGTGGGTGTTTTATATGAGAAATATGAAATTGGTGCACTGATATGGTTTTCTGAGTTTTGGCTGTTTAATTCTCTTTAATTTCTCTTTTAAATTTGTAATTGGCTCTTGCTTGATGAGCTTTAATGTGTTTTCAAGAGTTTGTAATTTATTTGGAGTCATTAGAATTGGAATTGAGTTGTAAATTGAAGAAAAAAGCGAAGAGGCCGAGTTGCAGTTCCAGAAAATCAGCCTCTGTTCTTATCGTCGTTGAGCTTTAGTAGCTAAACGATCGTTTAGCTTCATGCATCAGACAATGTGAAGAAAAGCTAAGTGATCGTGTAGCTTTGGCATTAGTCGTTGTGATGTTAAACACTAGACGATCGTGTACCTGCGGGAGCTAAACGATGTGTTCAATTTGCTATACGATAGCATTAAGCGATCGTTTAGCTTTGGCGTGGAACTAAACGATACATTGATATTACTATACGATGGTACTATGAGATCGTTTAGCAACGATGCGCGCTAAGCGATGCGATGAAGTGCTACGCGAAAGCACTGAACGATCGTTT
>NC_052349.1:13349316-13397448 GCF_009727055.1 Benincasa hispida
ACCTCTATACGGGAGTTAGGCGATTCGTCGAGTTGCTATGCAATAGCACTACATGATCGCATACCTTTGTGTGGCAGCTGAGCTATGGCATTAAACGATCGTTTACCTTTTGCGCGCGCTAAACGATCAAGCATATACTAAACAATCAGGAAAATTGCAAGATGGTGGTCATCATTGCTAAACGATGAGATTTAGTGAAATGTGGAACATGTGCAAGGGATGCTGGTTCGACCGGTTCTCTTGTGGTCTGGTCCGATTCAAACGGTTCAGGTCCGGTTCAAGCTACTTGAGTTCGTTCTGGAGCAGTTTGAGCGGTCCGGGAGCGGTTCGAAAGTTGTTTTGTAATGATTAGGATTTGTTTGCTTGTTTTTTTTTTTTTTTTTGCCAAAACTAAAACTATATCAGTCTGTGTTTAATTATTTATGCATTTGATATATGTTATAATTAAATAAATCTTGTATGTGCATATAGTATGCCTTTTAGATTTGAAATCCCACCATAGGAAGCATGTTATATACATAGAAAGTATGTTATAATTGTTATAATATATAGTATGCATGTTAGGGTTTCTCGTATTTAATATAAAAGTTATATTAAATGTTGAATGCCTTATGTATGTTATGGATGTTTAACATGTCTAAAGTTTTATGAGTCATTATAAAATTGGGTTAGACATTTAAAATCTATAAACAATA
Organism: Benincasa hispida; assembly: GCF_009727055.1. Classification (NCBI taxonomy): domain Eukaryota; kingdom Viridiplantae; phylum Streptophyta; class Magnoliopsida; order Cucurbitales; family Cucurbitaceae; genus Benincasa; species Benincasa hispida. Next base: position 13,350,012 of record NC_052349.1, read on the forward strand.
GCTGCATCCTCACGTAGGTTAACCACTTGTTTTAATTGTTAAGACACATAAAACCTAGGTTACAAACTTAATCGGTATATAATCCTGTCTAAGGTTGGGGGTTCTTAAGTTGACGGTTTATGAAACACCTCCTACTTGGGGATTATGGCCAAATTATTGAGCATTGGTAAGTAGTTTTATGAGCATAAGTGAGTGATGTGAGGTAATGAAATGGTTTATCACCTAGACATCGTAGGTTAAAATCCAACTATAAGAGTTATACTTAGATAAACCACATAAACTTAGGGTTGTTTTATTAGCCGAAAAGAACCTAAGTATAAATATACCCAAATAGAACACTTCAGTGGCTAATAACTTCTATATGATAGAGTGATTAGAAAACTTCAGTGGGAGATTAATAACATATATGATACGTTATTTTTAGCTCGCACGTCTCTAAGAGTTCACAATCCAGATTTAAGCGGTACTTCCTGTCACCCTAGGAGTGATCTCCCTTCGGAAAGTATTTTTTAGCCTATAGATTTTGGTGAATAAGAAGAAGTTGTTCAAATATAAGTCTATTATACGATAAATAGATTTCAACTACCACGTCTCCACATAGTTTACACCGTGAGATTTATATGACGCTTCATGTCACTCTGGGAGTGACCTCCCTCCAGAGAGTGTTTTGTATGAGTCAATATCAAGGTAAATGGAGGAAGTAGTTCATAGTAAGTGGGTGAAGGATATGTGTCAATATATCCTACGTTCTCCTCCATTAGTCTGAACCGTGAGATTCCTATATTGCGCCTGCTGGTTTGCTTTAGGCGGCCCTTTGCTAGTAGTTTAGCGACGGCTATCCCCTCGGAGGGTTGTAACATAGGATTCGAAACAACACAGGCTTCAATAAAATGAATAGGGTCTTATAGTTCCATCTTGGATGTTGTCTTCTATTTCAGAGGCAAATTCATACCATCCTATAGGATCTGAAAATGGCAGGTCACACTTACAAGAATTACTAAGTTGTTTGTAAAGATCTTGACCGAAAGCGATAACCAAACGACTATAGGAATGAGAGTTATTCCAGAGATAGTGTTTGGTCAAAATTATTTGTTTTAGCGAAGGAGTATATGACTATCCCTCGGTAGCACATATTCTGACTCACTAAAATATCTTTGCAAATAAATAATGATTATGGGTACATTATTACTTTTTGCTAAAATTTGACTTTGGGTTTAGTTACAATTTGCTAATTAGAATTTGTTTGAATTTTATCAGCATGTCGAATTCTAGTATACTCACTTCCGATGTACATAACAGTAAAATCAAATCGACAAACAAATTACTAGCGGTTGATTATACCAACAGAGTTTTAATAGAGGATTGTGCTCTATCTCCCAACTCATCTAAAATTATGAATTATGTAGATGAGGATGTTGAATTCGAACAACAAGATAAATATGATTTACTTATTATCGAAGCACGTTTAGTGGAAAACGATAAAATCTGGATAATTGATTCAGTTGCCGCTAATCATGTATGTACTATCTCATAGGAAACAAGTTCCTGGAGATAGTTGACAAAAGGTGAAATAATCTTTAAGGTAAAGACTGGGGAGAATGTTTTGGTCAAAGCAGTGGGAGATGTGAAGTTATTTATAGGAGATAAGTACATTTATTTGAAAAATGTATATTATATTTCTTCTATGAAAAGGAATCTAATATCTGTCTCCCATTTGCTAGAACAAAATTATAAAGTTTAATTCGAAAATAGTGAAGTGTTCATCAATATGGGAAATAAATAGATTTGCTCTGCAAAATTAAAAAATAAATTGTACATGTTAAAACTGACTGAGGTCAAAGCTATGTTGAACATAGAGATGTTTAAAACTACTGGGACTCATAAGAAGAGGAAGATTTCTCCAAATGCCTATTTTTGGCACTTAAGATTGGCATAAATCTCAATGGGATTGAGAGATTGGTTAAGAACGGTCTTTTAAACAAGTTAGAAAGACAGTTCATTACCACCATGTCAGTCCTATCTTGAGGGTAAAATGACAAAAAGATCTTTTTCTGGAAAAGATCTTAGAGTCAAAGAAACCCTAGAGTTGATTCACTTAGACCTTTGTGGGCCTCTAGTTAGAGCAAAAGGACGGTTTGAATATTTCATCAGTTTTATAGATGATTATTCAAGGTATGAACATGTTTACCTAATACACCAAAAGTCTGAAACTTTTGAAAAGTTCAAAGAGTATAGAGCTGAGGTTGAAAACTAATTAGGTAAAAAGATTAAAACACTTCGATCAGATCGAGGTGGTGAGTATATGGACATAGAATTCCAAAACTATTTGATAGAACATAGAATTTAGTCTCAACTCCCAGCCCCTGGCACGCCTCAGTAGAACAGTGTGGCAGAGAGGAGAAATAGAACCTTGCTGAACATGGTTCATTCCATGATGAGTTACGCTCAACTACAAAATTCTTTTTGGGGACATGCAGTTCAGAATGCAGTGTATATTTTGAACATGGTTCCCTCGAAAAGTGTTTCTGAAACACCTTACGAGCTCTGGAGAGGACGTAGAGGAAATCTATATTACTTCAGGATTTGGGATTGTCCAGCACATGTGTTGGTGCAAAATCCTAAAAAGTTAGAACACCGTTCAAAAGTGTGCCGATTTGTAGGCTACTTAAAGAAAACAAGAGGTGGTCTCTTTTATGATCCTCAGGAAGATAAAGTATTTGTATCGATACGTTGAAGATACATTTTTTTCCTTTAAAAAAAAATATAGGATATAGATAAATTCAAGATATAAGTTAATAATATTAGCACAAAATAGAATACAAACACTAAAATACAATACAAAAAAAGCAACATCTAAGATGTTGAAGTACAATAGTTAATAAAATGCAATAGAAAAGTGACTCATGTTGCAAAGAAAGAAGAAGAAGAAGACTAGAGAGAGAAGTATGAAGATAAATGAAGAACTTAATATTGAATATATCCAAATAATTTATATTTTGGTGGACTTTGTGGGAACTCAAATGTGAAGATGGAGATTAGATGATTCTAGTCTAGGATTTGGTCCGTTATTTATTTAATTTTTCTTTTGGTTTTGGACTCGAGTAGTGAGCTTTTTAAATAGGTTGCCTAATTTTAGATTGGGAAAGATTAGATGAGTTACTTGTCTTTTTTCTTTAAAAAAAAGTACGCATAGAAATAGATACATCAAATCGCGTGTCAGATACATATCTGAAAAGTATCTGAAAGTATAGATCCGTTAAATTGTGTGTCAGATACGTATCTGGGAAGTATCTAGAAGTATCAGTATCCAATACATATTTAATACTGATTCTTTGCCTCACATAAAGTATCTGTGCTTCATAGACTGTATGCATATACATGAATTATTTAATTATTACATACATTTCATGCATAAACAATTAAATACTAACTGATATGGTTTTCGCTTTGGCATAAACAAGCAAACAGATTCTTAACTATTACAAACAGCTTCAAAATCTCTTTGAACCATTCGAACCGCTCCAAACCGAACCCAAGCACATTGAATCGAGCTGGATGAGTCTAAACCAGACCAATAAAGTCTGAACCGGACCAGCCAAAACCCTTTGAGGCTGAACCGGATTGGACCTTGAGAAAATCGATCGAACCGGCTGCTCTCGGTCCAACTTCAAAGTGCTGCTAAGGCCGATCGTGTAGCGCTGAAGGTGATCATTGTCTAGTGTCATCGCCTTAAGTTGAGATGAGATACACGATTGCTTAGTGTTTTACTGAAGCTAAACGATCGCTTAGCTTTATTGTATAGAACTAAATGATCACTTAGTTCCATCGTCGTGTTATTGCTTAGCTAATTCAATGTATCGTTTAGTTCCCATGCCAAAGCTAAACGATCGTGTAGTGCTAGATTAGTTCCATCACCTTACCTGGATATTATATTCAAGCGCCACTAATCATGTTTGTACTTTTCTACAGGAAACTAATTCTTGGAGAAGACTTTCTGAATTTGAGATGACTTTCAAGGTGAGAACAGGTGAAGTCATTTCAGCTGAAGCAGTGGGAGATGTGAAGTTGTTTTTTTTTAGATTCTTTTATCTTACTCAAGCATGTGTTTTTTGTACTTTGGATGAAAAGAAATCTTATCTTCATTTCTTGTCTTTTAGAGAATATGTACAGTGTATCTTTTGAATATAATGAAGTGTTTGTTTATTTAAGAGATGTTCATATTTGTTCTGCTAGACTTGAAAATAACTTATACATATTACAACCAACTGAAGCAAGAACCATTTTAAATATAGAGATGTTTAAAACGGTTGAAACTCATAATAAAAAGCGAAAAATCTCTTTTAACGCTTATCTTTGGCACCTCAAGCTTGGTCACATTAATCTCAACAGGATTGAGAGATTGATAAAAAAGGGTCATCTAAATCAGTTAGAAGACAGTTCCTTACCTCCATGTGAATCATGTTTTGAGGGAAAAATGACGAAAAGATCTTTTTCTAACAAAGGTCTTCGTGCCAAAGAACCTCTTGAACTTATACATTTAGAACTTTGTGGTCCGATGAATGTTAAAGCTCGAGGAGGATATCAGTACTTCGTCAATTTTATTGACGATTGTTCTTGATATGACTATGCTTACTTAATCAGTCACAAGTCTGAAACTCTTGAAAAGTTCAAAGAATTTAAGGCTAAGATTGAAAATCATTTAAGTAAAAAAATTAAAACACTTCGATCTAATCGAGGTGGTGAGTATATGGATTTTCAATTTCAGAACTATCTAGTAGATCATAGAATTCAATCCCAACTCACAGCACTTGGAACACCACAACAAAACGATGTTGCAGAAAGAAGAAATCAAACCTTGTTGTACATGGTTCGGTCTATGATGAGTTATGCTCAATTACCTCAATCCTTTTTGGGTATGCAGTATAGACTGCAGTTTTATGTTCTAAACGTTGTTCCGTCTAAAAGTGTTTTAGAAACACCATATGAATTATGGAAAGGACGCAAAGCGAGTTTACATCTTTTCCATATCTGGGGTTTTCTAGCACATGTGTTGGTACAGAATCCTAAGAAATTGGAAACACGTTCAAAATTATGCCTATTTGTAGGATATCCCATGGAAACAAAAGGAGGATACTTTTATGATCCCCAAGAAGATAAAGTGTTTGTATCGAAAAACGCAACGTTCTTGGAAGAGGATCATATTAAAAATAATCTACCTCGCAGTAAGCTAATATTGCAAGAACTATCTAAAGATACTACTAAAAGATCAACAAGAGTTGTTGATCAAGCTGGTCCATCAACAATGGTTGTTGTCCCGTCACGTCCATCCCAAAAGTTGGGAATGCCTCGTCGTAGTGGGAGGGTTATTCAACAACCTGAATGCTACATGGGTTTAACAGAAACTCAAACATCATACAATATGATGGTTTATAGGATCCATTAACCTTTAAGAAGGCAATGGAAGATGTCAACAGGGAACAATGGATAAAAGCCATAGACGTTGAAATGGAGTCTATGTACTTCAACTTAGTCTGGGAACTTGTAGATCAACCACATGGGTTTACACCTATAGGTTGTAAGTAGATCTACAAGAGAAAACGAGACCAAACTGGCGAGGTACATACTTATAAAGTCAGACCTGTGGCAAAGGGTTTTATCCAAAGAGAAGGAGTTGATTATAAAGAAACTTTTTCTCCTGTTGCCATGATCAAATAAATAAGAATACTTCTTGTCATTGCCACATATTATGACTATGAGATATGGCAAATGAATTTCAAGACAGCCTTTTTGAATGACTATCTTGATGAAAGTATTTTATGTCTCAACCAGAGGGGTTCGTCGAAAAAGGACAGGAACAGAAAGTCTATAAGCTTAATCGATCCATTTATGGATTGAAACAAGTATCCAGATCCTGGAATATAAGATTTGACATTGCGATCAAATCTTATGGCTTTGAACAGAATGTTGACGAATCTTGTGTATACAAGAAGATAGTCAACAAAAATGTAGCATTCTTAGTTCTATACGTCGATGATATCTTGCTCATTGGGAATGAGACAAGTTTTCTTGCTGATGTAAAGAGATGGTTAGCAACACAGTTCCAAATGAAAGATTTGGGTGATGCTCAGTATGTTCAAGGAATACAGATCTTTCAAAATCGAAAGAATAAAACATTGGCACTATCTCAGGCATCTTATATTTTCAAGATATTGTCAAGGTATAATATGCAAAATTCCAAGAAAGGGTTATTACCTTTCAGGCATGGGATTCATTTGTCTAAGGAACATTGTCCTAAGACACCTCAAGAGGTTGAGGAGATGAACAGAATTCCATATGCATCTGCAGTTGGAAGTTTGATGTACGCTATGTTGTGGACATATCCTGACATATGTTTTTGGAATCGTTAGCAATTTCCAATCCAATCCTAAACACGGTCATTGGACCGCTGTAAAAAAATATCCTCAAGTATCTAAAGAGAACGAGGGACTATATGCTTGTGTATGGACCTAAGGATTTGATCCTTATAGGATATACTATTTCTAATTTTCAGACTGACGTATATTCTAGGAATTCTACCTCAAGATCAGTTTTCACTCTTAATGGAGGAGTTATAGTTTAGAGAAGCATCAAGAAAAGTTGTATCGCTGACTCCACCATGGAAGCAGAATACGTGGCTGCATGCGAAGCTGCTAAGGAAGCGGTATGGCTACGCAAATTCTTGCCTGATTTGGAAGTCGTTCCAAATATGCACCTACCTATCACACTGTATTTGTGACAACAGTGGTGTCGTTGCCAACTCAAAGGGACCTAGGAATCACAAACATGGAAAAAACATCGAAAGAAAGTACCATTTCATCCAGGAGATCGTACACAGAGGAGATGTGATCGTCACAAAGATAGCCTCTGAAGACAACCTTGCTGATCCATTCACCAAGGCCCTCTCGACTAAAGTTTTTGGGGAAGACCTTGAGGTGGTTCGCGGTGATCTCTGGTGAAGATTGCTGCTGTATAATCAAGTTCTTGGAGTGTTCTTCAAAGGAATGATCTTAAAACCATATTTTTAGAAAAACATGCTTTAGTTTCTACCAAAATTAGTGAATTTGAATGCTTATGAATCCTTGATACTTCCGTTGTATGTTACTTAACTCTTTCAATTGGTATCATATCCTTGGCTATAGTCTGAATGCTATAACTTTATGTAATAACATAAACAGGATCAAGTTGACAGTATATAGCCTAAATGGTCTAATAAGTATATGAATGAAATTGGTTATCTCATCCTGGTAACACTATTGGATGCTTCCTACTCTATAGTTATTACAAGAAGTTGTAAGGTGCTACAAACGAGGTGATCCACAAATCGTTCATGTTGAGACATGTGAGTGGGGATATCCTATGCAATGAGTTTGCATATAGACTGGACCACGAAAATAGTCACTTTTCTTTATAACGACTGTTTACTATTAAAACTGACTATTTCATTTATCATATAACCTAGGTTAACTCGATCTTAATCTGAGCTAGCTATGAACTCCTGTTTGTTCGGGATTATCCTTTGATTTGCAAACGGTGAGAGTAGTCCAACAACACTGCTCAATAAGCTTACCATTTTTGGGATAAGACCGAATGAATAGCTGGGGACATAGCCTTGCAAGATGGAATTAACTCCTACCCTCTTTAGGGTTGGCAAATAGGTTGTTCTCTTAAGTACTGATTCTAAGTCTTGAACAATCGAGACCCTGCCTTCTCATGATAGAGAAAGGATTTGATTCATAGAGATTATGAATCAGAATTGTTCATTAGAGGATCAGTAGGAATTTAACGGTATTTTGGATCAGTAGGGGTAAAACGGTATTTTTGACCTAGCTATAATTACGAACAACCTGTGAAGGATCGACTTACTGATTATGGTTATTAAGTGGACATAATATATCTACATTGAGGGGAGTTCAACGATGGACTATAGTGGAGTGTCCCATTAGTTAACGAATGAGGGTTAGATCAGACTAATAAGTTTAGCAGATTAATCTCAAATCGTTGGAGCCCATGATTTGTAGGTTCGCGAGGTCCCCCTACTAGCTCGTAAATAGATAAGCTTTAGAGTAGCTTGAGAAATTAATTTGAAACGTTCAAATTAAACAGAACGGAAGAACATATATTTAAATATGATTTAAATATATGAAGATGATTATTGTACAAAAATTAATTTAATATTTGATACTAAATTAATTTATGAAATTAATTTTAGAAAATCATTTTTTCAGTTTATTAAATCAAAATAGTTTTGAAATCGTTTTTTTTTAATTTTAAAAGGAAATACCTTGAGGTGGTTCACGGTGATTTTTTGTGAAGACTGCTGCTGTATAATCAAGATCTTGGAGAGTTCTTCAAAGGTATGATCTTAAAACCCTTTTTTTAGAAAAGCATGTTTTAGTTTCTACCAAAATTAATGAATTTGAATGCTTATGGATCCTTGATACTTCCGTTGCATATTAGTTAACTTTTTCAATTGGTATCAGAGATCCATAAGCATTTAAATTCACTAATTATGGTAGAAACTAAAGCATACTTTTCTAAAAATAGGATTTTAAGATCATACCTCTGAAGAACTTTCCAAGATCTTGATTGTACAACAACAGTCTTCACAAAAGATCACCGTAAACCACCTCAAGGTCTTTTCCACTATCCTCTTGGAACTTTTGAGAGAGTTGTGGGACTCAAGAACAACTTGAATCAATGAAGATCAGTGAAGCACATACATTAGCCCGAATGAAAGAACTCTTTCTTCTCACATAGATTTTCTCTCAAAATTTCTGTATTAGCTCTCTTCAAATCACTCCAAACTTCTTTATTTATTGCAAATGAACATGAAAAGAAGTGAGTTGCATGGCTTGCAGCTCATGCTTAGAGTATTAATGAAGAGAAGAAGATGTGGTTTGTGTGAGCATGATGAAGATGATAATGGAAAAACAATATTTTCCATTTTGTATGGCATGCAAAATCGATTTTCTATTTCCTTTTAAAATAAAAAAAATGATTTCAAAACCTTTTTGATTTAATAAACTGAAAAAATGATTTTCTAAAATTAATTTAATATCAAATATTAAATTAATTTTTGCACAATAATCATCTTCAATATTTAAATCATATTTAAATATATATTCTCTTATTCCGTTAAATTTGAACGTTTCAAATTAAATTCTCAAGCTATTCTAAAGCTTATCCATTTAGAGCTAGTAGGGGGACCTCGCGGACCTACAGATCATGGGCTCCAATGATTCGAGATTAATTAGCTAAACTCATTAGTCCGATCTAACCCCTATAACTAATGGAACACTCCACTATAGCCCATAGTTGAACTCCCCTCACTGTAGATATATTATGTCTACTTAATAACCATAATCAGTAAGTCGATCCTTTACAGGTTGTTCGTAATCACAGCTAGGTAAAAAATATTGTTTTACCCTTGTGAATACATCTTGTTCCTTATATTTATACTGATCCTCTAATGAACAATTCTGATTCATAATCTCTATGAATCAAATCCTTTCTCTATCATGAGAAGGCAGGGTCTCGATTGTTCAAGACTTAGAATCAGTACTTAAGAGAACAACCTATTTGCTAACCCTAAATAGGGTAGGAGTGAATTCCATCTTGCAAGGCTATGTCCTCAGCTATTCATCTGGTCTTATCCCCAAAATTGTAAGCTTATTGAGCAGTGTTGTTGGACTACTCTCACGGTTTGCAGATCAAAGGATAATCCCGAACAAACAGGAGTTCATAGCTAGCTCAAGATTAAGATTGAGTTAATCTAGGTTATATGATAAATGAAATAGTCAGTTTTAATAGTAAACGGTCGTTATAAAGAAAAATGACTATTTTCGTGGTCTAGTCTATATGCAAACTCATTGCATATGATGCCCCACTCACATGTCTTAACATGAACGATTTGTGGATCACATTGTTTGTAGCACCTTACAACTTCTTGTAACAACTACAGAGTGGGCCACATCCAATAGTGTTACTAGGATGAGATACCCAATTTCATCCATATACTTATTAGACCATTTAGGCTATATACTGTCAACTTGATTCTGTTTATGTCACTACATAAAGTTATAACATTCAGATTATAGCCAAGGATGCGTTTATTGGATTTCCATAATAAGATGAAAAATCAACAAGTCATTATTATTGATAAATAAAATGTTTAACACGAATTGTGAATTCTAAGACATTCCAACCATTCAATTCATTTCTTAAATTAAATAAATAATAGTTTTTATTTAACCTAATTTTTGTTAGTAACTTTAAATAATTTTATAGTGTTTAGTGTGAATACAATTTGCATTATTAAAATTATCATGGGCTTTAATTTCTAAATCAACTACCAAAAACATAAAACTTTGTTTTCATTAATACTCCAAATTTCTACTTACATATCAACCAATCACAGTCTAAATATTTTGAAATATATTATATATCCTTTATTATTATTATTATTATTATTTTCTATAATAACTATTCTAACTGTGTACATGGGGAACATCTAAAAAGAAAAAGAAAAGAAAAGAAAAACTGAGCACCACGAGGGACAAAATCGTAAATTTAAAGTTAAAACAGTCGGGTTTTGTATCGAAAGGATTATTTGGATCTACAAGGGAATAATAAACCCTAATTTCGACTTTCGACATTGACACTGTATAATCTTCTTTCTTCTCTCGCCCCTCTCTGAAACCCCTTACATTCCGAAGATGGTAAGCATTTGCTGGTATATTTTTCTTCCCCTGTTTCTTCTGCGATTTGTTTCTGAATTTTGCCTTCTTTTATTACTTCTGTAGCCATTCAAGAGGTACGTTGAGATCGGGAGAGTCGCTCTCGTCAACTACGGCGAAGACTATGGAAAGCTTGTCGTCATTGTCGATGTTATTGACCAGAACAGAGTATGTTTCCTTTTGGCTTCCAACCCTTTCCAGACCCAGATTCAATTCCTACTCCTTACATTTATTTTTTCAGATTTTCCTTCCTTAACAGCCTTCTAATCCTCCGTCAATAAATTTCTGGATCTACCACTAGTTGAAATAAACTACAGCATTGCTTATTTAAATGCAGATTCATAGAGTAGGTCATTCTCGTTGGTTAGCTATTACTGATTGTTAGAGTGGTTGAGTATGCAAATTATTAGTTATTAATGGTTTTTTCTGACGGTCCTCCACCAGCTAAAATGGATTTTTGGTTGTGGAGCTCACATGATTTTAACTGTTTCCATGAATCTACAAATGCAGATACATGTCATACTAAATCATTGTGAGACGTCGAAGCTTGCAGTCTCATGGGAACTAAAAAAAAAAAATTATTTCTTCCAACTGAATGTTATTCTACCATATCAATTTTATTAGTTGAAAAAGAGTATCCGGATGAAATTATCATACGTATCCACAGTCTTGTTTTTAATTTTGTATGTTTTGTTGTCATTTCCTGGTGTCTCTGTTTTATTTTCTACAAGATTTGATTTGTTGTTCATTCTTTATATATTTTTTAATGCTACCACATACAGGCTTTGGTGGATGCTCCTGATATGGTTAGATCTCAAATGAACTTCAAGAGACTCTCTCTTACTGACATTAAAATCGACATTAAGAGGGTCCCTAGGAAGAAGGAGCTCATGGAAGCTATGACGGCTGCTGGTATCCTTCCTAACTTAATTTTCATTTATAATGCCCATCACACGCCGCGTCTCTTGTTTTCTTGTTTTTTGTTTGCTTTAAGTTTTTAACCTGTTGTTTTGATTGATCACGTCAGATGTTCAGAAAAAGTGGGAGGATAGCTCTTGGGGGAGAAAATTACTCGTGAAGAAAAGAAGGGCATCACTTAATGATTTTGATAGGTTCAAGCTTATGCTGGCTAAGATAAAGGTTTGTGATAATGTGATTCAATCTGTAGTTTGTACTTTCTGTTGTTTGTTTTTTACATTTTCTTATGCGTTGACGCATGAAATAAAGCGAAAGAAGTTCTGTTAAATTTGCATGAAGGAGTGAAAGAAGTTATGTTTTATTTATCATTAAAAATTAATTTTCTATTGTGTTGCGTTCTCGCTATTTGCTCGATGATTACTCAATGCTTATGGATAAACTTTTTTTTTTTTTTTTTTTTTTTTTTTTTTGCAGAGAGCTGGATTGGTGAGGCAAGAACTTGCAAAGCTGAAAAAGAGTGAATCTTAGAGAGTATGTTTCTTTAGCTTCAAATTTTGTTACGAGTTAAAGTGATCAGTTTTGGATTGTTATCTTCCTTGTTTCTCTAGCCCTGTGGAGGTCGCGTTTGTGTTGAGATGTATGGATTCTGGACATCCAGTGTAGTGAGTTTTTACTTATCTTTTTCTCAAGATGTCCACATTACTCCAATTAAGTATTAATCTGAATCTGTTGACGTTTCTCTGCTTAACTGTTAAGTTGAATTTCTGTGCCACTCGATTTTGTTCTCGTTTTTCTGAATTTTATGTCTGGCTTTCCTTGAGTGCCAATGGCATTGATGTAATATTTGGTACCATATTCATTCTACAAAAATGCAAAATTGTTTGCTATTCATAGCTCTAAGTATGATTTCAAGCCTGGCATCATGGCTAAGCCTGCTTCATTTGGCTTTTAACTTTTACTAAAAGTACCATCCTCTAGGATACCCTGGTTAGAAACATATTGCTAACAAAGTCTTAATGTAGTATTACTCCTATCTTCATTCTTCCCATTTATTAGAAGCTTTTCTAAATCCTGCTCTCTCTGGATGGGTAGGACTCAGTAACGCAAGCTTTGAGCACACTCCACTTAGAAAACTTGCTGGTTTCTCTTCCTCATCCTCAGGTTCAAGTAGACAATCATCCTCTTCGATTAGGGGGCTATCCCAAAGGTGTTGTCTCTTGATATTAAAGTTGCTTACAGGAGAGTTGTTCTCAGTTCCCATTCCTTCCCAATTATGGCTTTCAATGGCATCTTCTGGGGATTTGGATTTTTCAAATTTATTTTCCTCGTGTAAATCACTCCACGTGGGGCTCGTAGTAGTAGAATACGAACCAAATGATGAAGTTCTTGATGTAGCGAACGAAAAGCTGGGTGAAAAGCTAGGTGACAATGTTGATGATGACGAAGATGGCGATGAACTACTTCCAAATCCCTGAATTTCTCTTGTTATTTTCAGAGCTTTCAAACGCGATTCTTTTAAAGTCTGGCCTCCTTTCAGAAGTTGTAGTATCTTTTGAGACTTTTGCTGCATGATCTCACCCCAATTGAACCTATTAGTCAGATCATTAGAAAATCAATCACCACATAAGAAAAAGCCTCTACTCTGAGATAAAATAAAATGTGCAGCTCTGATTTGATTAAAATTAATTACCCCCTTTCATCTATGTGTTTAAAAGTTCCGAGTTCTTCGATGATATATGAATCACTCTTGAATTCATCAGCTAACTCTTCTGGTCCATGGGTTAACAAGAACTCAAGGAGTACCAATGATTTGTAGGATTGTTTCCACTGCTTCCACTCAATGCTATGCAGCCTAAAATTTGCAGAAAGCAAAGTTATGAGAACTTTAGATTTAGTCGACTAATCAGCATTTGTAATTTGTATTATTTAAGTACATGTTCATCGTCGATTTTGGTATATATTCTAATTTAAGAACTTCTATAGGGAGTTTTGATTTTAAATTTTTTTAAAAGAAATAATTTTGATCACAAATTTGCTTAGTTACATTAAATCAACTTAATTTTTGAAAAAGAAAAAAAAAAACTTGAAAACCAATTTAATCCAAACGAGTGTCAATTTTACTCACCTGTTGTGAAGGACATCAACAATTCTCCAATAATCATCTACCTCAAAGGATGCCTCAGCTATTATTGTCATTGTTTTAGCATCAGGGCTACATGGATCTTTGTTTGTGGCTTCCTCTGCCAACCTTGAGAATAGAGGAAATTAAACACCAATTCCAATTATTTTTTTTTCTTTGGCTAGGTTTGTTGAGTCACCAAATGATCATCAGATTCTATTATTCGATGCCAAATTATTCGTAAGACATTTAACAAGGGATAGTCATAATGGTTTTGAGTCATTGATCTTAAGATATTGTGCAATATTCAAGAAACTTTAAACAAAACATGGGAAAATGCTTACAATTCTGCCTGGGTAACATCAGTGAAAACGAGCCTGGCTACTTTGAATCTCTCATGCAGGAAAGAAGATGCTTGTTTCTTGAACTGGTCTAGGGACATTTTTCAATCAAACTCCAAAAATCTTCAAAATTCAAACTTTTCTGGGTTGTTAATTACAAAAGAAAACTTCTGGATGTGTGAATTATATATAAGAGATATTATTCTATGGACACCCTTGACTGTAGGTAAGAAATTTAATGCAAAGATTTTCTAATTATAGATTTTTATATGACTTGTTTTAGTCCCCAATCTCTTTCTTTCTCTATCTTTAGGAGAAAAAAGAGCACCACCACCGAATTGAAGTGGACTTAAAATTCAATTCTTATAACCAAAAAAAGTAATGTACTTGTAAGAACCTTCCAGAATTTTATACATGGTCATACATTTTATTTTATTTGTTAATTAGAAAAAATTTCGCAAGGATGTAATTCTGTACATAGCAAAGTATTATGTAGTCAATAACTTGATAAAGACATCAATAGTAAAAAAAATTCCATTATATCTAGATCGAGCAATGAAATTTAATGAAAACTTACTAACATTAGTATTCAATAGTATTTATAATCTTTTGTTGGTGTAAGGTTTGGTATTGAAGATTCAATATTTATGGATAATAAGGAAAAATACCTTTTTCGATATTATTTTTAAGTATAACAATAATTATGAGAATGAGAGACTGAACCTTGAACCTTTAATCTCTATATAGAGGAAGATCAAGTCAATTAATATTGAACTAAGCTTATTTGAATATATATATATATATGATTTATGGTTGTTGTTGTCGAGGATAAAAGGTGGCATGCAACAATTCGCAATGAATGGGAGAGGGAATAGGGAGAAAGAAGAGATAATTTTTTTTAAAATATTGTTTTAATTAAAAACAATGTCAAGTTGACTTTCGTTAACCAAAAAATAAAACATTGACGCCAAAGATTATAAACAATTTTAGGGACTAAAATGCTAAATCTAAACTCTGATCCAAAGTATAATTTTTCTTTTATAAATTTGTATTATATATGTTATTTTTACTAATTTTAAAAGGATGTCAATTTGAGGCTAATTTAATAGATGTATCTAACCATACCTTGGCACTCGAAAAACTATTCATACATCATAGTTTTGAAGGAGAACTTGCCATTTATAAACTTCAAGAAACCTTTTAGTTTTAATATTTTTAAATTTTGGTCATCAATTTTTTTTTTTTTTAAATTTTGGTAATCAATTTTTTTTCTTTTAAAAAAATTTGGAATTCAACTTGATCCGAATATGTGTCTAATTATATAACTTGCACCAAAATATATATTTATTATTTTTATTTATCTATATTTATCTATATTATTTTACTAATTACTTCAAATGTGTTGCGTTACCTTTTTTTAGGGGGAAAAAAAAAACTTTCGTCCGGAGTGAGTACTAGTAGAGTTCTATTGGTAACGCCCAAAGTATTAAATTCTATAATCTTTATAAGGAAATGCAAATCCACAACCAAAATATAATATTAGCTAGGTACAACTGGACGATTTAATTGTTTTTTCAATATCACTTTTTTTTTAAAATTTTTTTTTGTATAAAAAAAAGAAATAAAAAAGGCAAAATGAAATTTAGGTTCATATGAATTTAAGAAACAAAATTTTCTTTAATATTATTATATTGTTACATATTATTTAGTATGCAATTGAATATTATATCCAAAATAAGAATCTCAATAAAAATTTGAGTTGTACTTATTGTTAACTGTGTGCAACTTTAAAATAAGTAGTTGATTAAACATGAAATATGGTACATTTTTAGTCTTAAATTAAATCTTTATTTATTATTAATGAGATATATACAAGTCATTTATGCCCGTTTACATTTATTCTTTTATGACTAGAAGATGTTTGATATTTGTTGACAGATTTTATATCAAATAAATAAAAAGTAGATTTTCTATATAAAAAAAAAGGCGTGATAGGTTTTTAGTGGGCTGCAGCTGGTTGGGTTTGACTCGATTACTATGCAAAACTAACTAGAGCTGAACCGACCATTGAGTAAAGAAAAACTGAAAATCGAAATCGAACCGGTAGAACCCTAAATTCTAGCACTCTAGTTTTAAAAATGTTTTTCAATAAACTTCAAGGTTGTTGCCAAACACAATATTACAATTGGTGTTTGGGGTGGTTCTATTAAGGGGTGAGAGGCACGTGCTCCTTCTACATCACAAGGTTTCACAATTTTTTTTTTTTAATTAATTATAAAAGATCCGTAGTCTATTTTAAACTATATATTATTTATCTTCCGTAAATGAAAGTTATATGACATTTGTACAGCGACTAGGGCACGTTTTGCTTAGCACAAGGCTGGGATTCGATCCCTTTAAGTAGGTATTTTTTTTCCCTTTTTTAAATTTTGAATATATTATAAATATTATGATAATAGATATTATTAGATCCTCATACTTAGTGTCCATTGACCATAGGTTATGCTCTCATTTTCCAAAGTGTTGTCCTTGTATCTCAACATTACACATTATTAGTATTCATGTAATCCACCTCCTACTTGTCAAATTGACTATAAATAGGAGCATTTGGTGTGTTTTGAAAGATACACATTGATGAGAGATCCACTTCAAATTTTCACTAAATTTTCATAATTTTAGTTATTTTATTGTATTATTGTATTATATTATATTATATTATTTATTATTATATTATAGTTTCTTCATATCCGTTGTGTTCCTCAATTTCACAACACGAGTTTCTGTTGCTACTATCACTGAAGGTAGGGCTTAAAGGTTGGTCGATTTTTTCCTCTTTATTATAATTAATAAATTAAATGTTATTTTGCATATTTAGTACATATTAAATTCCTAATATAAAAACAATATTTTGTGGTAGTGTTGCCATGAAAAACCTTATAAAATTAGAATTTGCGGCTATTGACATTAATGACAATAATTATTTGTCATGGGTGCTCTTCCGAAATTCATCTGGATGCTATGAACTTGGGAGAAACAATTAAAGAAAGAAGCAAGATATCGACAAAGCAAAAACTATGATTTTCCTTCATCATCATCTCCACGAGGGATTAAAATTGAGTATCTTACAATAAAAGATCCCCGTATCTTGTGAAATTTTTTGAAAGAAATGTACAATAAAAAAACAATTATTCTTCCTAAAGCTCGTTATGAGTGGATGCATTTAAGGCTACAAGATTTTAAATCAGTAAGTGATTACAACTCCACATTATTTAAAATTAGTTCAAAGTTGTTGTTATGTGAAGAGAAAATTATTGATACTGATATGTTATAGAATACATTTTCTACATTTCATGTCTCGAATATGCTCCTACAACAGCAATATCGAGAAAAAGGTTTTATACAATATTCTTAACTAATTTCATGTCTTCTCGTGACCGAAAAACATAACGAGCTATTGATGAAGAACTACGAATCTCGACCAACTGGAACAACACCATTCCTTGAAGTGAATGTTAATAATCATAGTTGAGGTCTTGGTCGTGACTGTGGTAGATGAAGAAATAATTATTATTTTCGTGGTGGTCGTTCTAATCATTCAAATATAAGAAAAACCACACAAAATAATGATCACAAAGGAAAAGCTCCACAAGATAAGAGTTCAAAGAGTGTTGAAAATAAATGCTTCCGATGTGGAATGACTGGGCATTGGTCACATACTTGTCATACGTCAAAACACTTAGTTGACCTCTATTAAACCTCCCTGAAGAAAAAAGAGAAAAATGTAAAAGAAAATTTTGCATACCAGGATAATGACATATTTGACCCATCCCATATGACAAATTTGGATGTGACGGACTTTGAATCTCCGAAAGAGAAAATTGGCATAGTCGATAGAACTTCAAGTGTTTCTTTTGACTTTGAGAATATCTAGACTTGTTGATGGAATTTCAAGTGTTTCTTTTGACTTTGAGAATATCTAGACTTAATATTGTTGTTTTCTTTTATCTATCTTCATGTTTTTTAGTAACTTTTGTATATTTTATGTGTTTTTTTATTGTAATTATTTTATTTTAATGAAGAAACATGGATCGTTTTCATATGTTTAAAAAATGAGTAAAGAATATATATGTCTGGCAGACAGTGCAACTACACACACAATAATTACAAATAAAAAATACATTTTCAAATTGACAATGTTAAAAGCAAAAGTAAATATAATATCAGGTTCTATAAACTTGATAGAAGGTTTTAGAAAAACAAATATTATTTTGTCTAGAGGAACAAAATTTACAATTGAAAATGAATTTTTTTTTTAGTCAATAAAGAAAAATCTTCTAAGTATTAAAGATATACGTTGCAAGGTTATCATATTGAGACTGATACTAAGAATAATGCAGAATATCTATATATTATCTCTATTTTCTTAAATAAAAAACGTATATTGGAAAGGTTGTCTGCTTTATCTTCTGGATTGTATTATACTCATATACGAGTAATTGGAACATATGCAACAATGAACTTGAAGTTCATGAATCCAGATATATTTTCTATTTGACATGATAAATTGGGTTATCTAAGGTCTATAATGATGAGAATAATTATTAAGAATTCAAGTGGACATCCATTGAAGAGCCATAAGATTCTTCAATCTAATGAATTATCATGTGATGCTTGCTCTCAAGACAAATTAATAATTAGATCATCACCAGCTAAAGTGGGAACTGAATCACTTGCATATTTAGAACGAATTTATGGTGATATATGTGAACCTATTAACTCACCATGTAGACTATTTAGATATTTTATGGTATTAATAGATGCATCTAGTAGATCGTCACACGTGTGCTTATTATCGAGTTGAAATCTTGCATTTGCAATATTACTTGCTCAAATAATTAAGTTAAGAGCACAATTTCTTGATTATATAATTAAGACCATTCATCTTGATAATGCTGGTGAATTTACATCCCAAGTCTTTGATAATTATTGTATGTCAATTGGGATAAATATTGAACATCTTGTAGCTCATGTTTATACACAAAATGGTTTAGCAAAATCATTTATAAACGTTTGCAATTAATTGTAAGACCATTAATTATAAGAGCTAAGTTTCCTTTATCTATATGGGGACATGCTATTTTGCATGCATCGTCACTTATTTTGCATGCAGCATCACTTGTACGTACTAGGCCAATAGCTTATCATAAGTACTTGCTATTACAATTAGCTTATGATCATGAGCCAAATAGTTTCCATCTGAGAATTTTTTGATGTGCAGTATATGTTCTAATTGCTCCATCACAACCCACTAAGATGGGTCCTCAAAGAAGGTTAGGAATATATGTTGGATATGATTCCTCATCAATTAATCTTGAACCCCTAACAGGTGATGTATTTACTGTACGATTTGCCGATTGTCATTTTAATGAGACAAATTTTTCAACATTAGGGGAGGAATTAAGAAATTGGAAAAAGAAATTACATAGAATGAATCGTTATTGTCTTATTTAGAACACCGTATAGATCAATGTGAACCTGAAGTTCAAAAAATAATTCATTTGCAAAATATAGCAAATCAAAGATGCAAAGTAACTAAGTCACATATACCAGCTACAAATGTTTCATAAAAAATTGATATCCCAACACAACAATTGTCATTAATGAGTCTGGAATATGCTAGAAGCATGGTAGACCAGGTTCCAAAGATAAAAATCCTTTAAAAGAAAAAGAATTAATAGCAAAAAAGACTTGGTTGAGGATATTAATACCCATGAAGAAATCCTTGACATGATTAGTGAGAAAGGTGAAATATCTAAAGATAGTAATGATATTTCAATAAACTATGTCATGACAGAAAAAAGATAGAATCGAACTAATGTAGTTATTCATAACATTTTTGCGTATAATGTTGCTCTTGATATTATATCTGAAAATGAGAATCCTGAACCAAAATCTATTGAACAATGTTTTGGAAAGAAGCAATTGATGCATAATTAAACTCATTTTCAAAATGGAAAGTTTTTGGATCAGTAGTTCGAACACCAGAAGGTGTCAAACCTGTGAGACACAAATGAATATTTGAGAAAAATAAATGAAAATAATGAGGTCTCAAGATCCAAAACAAGACTAGTTACACAAGGTTTTTCACAAAGACCTGGTATTGATTATGGGAGACATATTCTTTAGTGGTAGATGCAATTACACTAAGATATTTAATTGATCTACTGTGTTTGAAAGTTAGGATATGCATCTTATGGATGTACTTATATGGATCTCTTGATAAAAATATTTATATGAGAATCCCAGAAGAATTTAAGATACCTGAAACATATACATCAAATTTTTGGGAATAATATTCAATAAAGTTACAGAGATCACTATATGGATTGAAACAATCAAGAAAGAAGGATATCAAAATAATCCAATATATTCGTGTATTATTATAAAGAAATCATAATCAGGATTTGCTATTATAATTGTATATGTTGATGAGTTGAATATAATTGGAACTCCTGAAGAGCTTTCAAAGGCAATAGAATATATTAAGAAAGAATTTGAGATGAAATATATCAGTTTTTTTTTTTTTGTCTTGGTTTGCAAATTGAGCATTTAGTAGATGGAACATTTATATATCAATCAACTTATACAGGAAAATTTTTGAAAAGATTTTATATCGACAAAACACATCCATTAAATATTCCAGTGGAAGTTCGTTAATTGGATATATAGAAAGATATATTTCGACCTTGGGATGATAATGAATAACTTCTTAGTCCTGAAGTACCATGTCTTAGTGCAATTAGTGCACTTATGTATCTTGCTAATAATACAAGACCCGATATTGCATTTTCAGTAAATTCATTAGCTAGATATAGTTCTTCTCCTATAAAAAGGCATTGGAACTCCGAAGAACAATCGATATGAGTTTTTTTTATTCAAATAAAACAAATTTTGACTTAGTTGGTTATGCACATTATGGATATTTATCCGTTACACACAAAGCTAAATGTCAAATAAGTTATCTGTTCACATGTGAGGGAACTGCTATATCATGACGATCGGTGAAATAGACCATAATGGCCACTTACTCAAATCATGCTGAAATTCTTGCAATTCACGAGGCTAGTTGAAAATGTGTATGGCTAAGATAAAAAACTCAACACATTTGTGAAACATGTGATTTGTCTTCTAATAAAAATTTTCCAACAACATTATACGAAAACAACACAGCTTGCATAGCCCAATCAAAGGAGGATATATTAAAGAAGATAGAACAAATTATATTTCACCAAAGTTTTTCTACACTCATGATCTAAAAAGAAAATGACGACATCATTGTACAATAAATTTGTTAGAAGGATAACCTAATAGATTTATTTACAAAGACATTACCAACCGCAACTTTTGAAAAATTGGTGAACAACATTGGAATGCAGCAACCTAAAGATCTTAAGTGATATTTTCATGAGGTGGAGTAGATATATTGTATTCTTTTAGGAGTATATATTATATGAAATATACACTCATTTTTCTTCACTAGGATTTTTCCTAGTAAGGTTTTAACGATACATATTTATCATATATATATATATAGACATCTAAAAGGGAGTATTATAAATATTATAAAAAATAGATACCATTGCTTAATGTCCTAAAAGTCATGTGTCAATTTTCACGTCCATGTACCTTGTAGTTATTCATGCTTGGTGTCCATGTAAGATTACATACTATTTGTTACTTTGCTATAAATAGTGGCATTTGGTGGGCTTTTAAATAACACATAGAAGAAATCTACTTTAACTTTTCACAAAATTTTCATAATTTTAGTTATTTTATAATTTTAGTTATATATTTTATTATAATATATTTTCTCCATATCCTTTGTGCTCCTCAATTTCACTAACGTATAGGTATTTCTTAATAAATGTCGTTTGCTATCCAATTTAAAGATGGTACTTTTTCCTCCATTGTATACTCCTCTTGACATTCTTTCTAAGTTTTGGACAAGATTCTTGGCTATAGTAGCATTTTTGTTTCCATACTTTCTTTAGATCTTTTTCATAGTTTTCACATAATTATGTTTGTTCCCTATGGACATACTTAAAATAGAATAATCAAGTACAATATCCCTTCATTGTATTTGTTTAGTTTATTGATGATAAGGTCTATATATCATTTCTTGTAAAATTATTTCTGTTTCTAAGTTTTATTTTCCTATATTTATTGGTAGAAAGCTAATAAATTGAAAATAAGGTTGCGAGTGTTATGTTTAAAGTGGACAATACCATATTATTATTATGAATATATAATTTATTATTAAGAATTTATTCTACATGAAAATATTTTCTACCTCATCCTCCTTCTTTTATTTATATATTTGATAACATAAACTTTATGAAATTTAACAAAAAATTATTAATTTATTTAATAGCATTTTATTTTTTCCCTACTAAAAATTATATGCTTAATTATTGACCTCCTTTTTAACTATTTTATTTCAAATTAAAAAAAAAAATGTTAACTAAAGTGCATGGATGAGTCAACTACATCAATTTGAACATAGCTAAAAGTTATTAAGACATATACATTCAAATAAGACATTAAAGAATCAAATTCTCCACATCTCATATCATAAAAATGATGAAATGATACTATTATGATAGATTATAGCATTGCATAATCTAAAATGATGAAATGCTAGCAACATAATGTTAAAATATTTAAAAAAAAAAAAAAAAAACGAGAATGAAATAAAAACTTATTAATTAAAATGAAGAGTGAAAAGTCTGTTCTATGAATTTAATTAATTATCTTATAAGATTAATCGGGAGGGATGAAAGCCAAAAAACTGATTTAGCCTTTTGTAACGAAAATGACCCCTTTTTGGTAATATGGGTGTCCCAATTTAATAGGTTACCTCTCCTCCAAATAAGAGCCAATAAATTTACTCTCCTTTCTTAAAAATTAGGCTTCCCCAATGCCCTTTATAATTCTTCTTCATTTCTCACCAACTCCATTCTCATTTTTGCCATGGCTCTCCTCCTTCAAGCTCCTCTGTTTGCTCTGTTTTTCCTCACAGCCTTCTCTCTTTCTCTGTCGTTACCATGGAATTCCTCATCCATTGATAAATCTGGCCGGAACCCATCATCCGAGGCGCTGTTGTTGACTTCTGGCGATTCTTCCGGCCGGCCATCTCGCCGGAAAAACACAATTTTCGGTGCCCCTTGTGGGCTCTGTGGCCAAGTGATTTTTTACTCTGAAGCTCTTAATCACCATTACAATTACCATTTCTTGCAGAATGAGCTTGCTTCTTTTGGAGGCCGCTCAAATCCTCGCTCTGGTAGCTCTCAGCGACCGCCGTTATGGACCAATTATTTCCATGGCCAAGCCTCTGCTTCTCGAGAACCCCAACTGACGATGTCGCCGCCTTTGAGAAGCTATTCCGGCGCCGCCATCGACATGGCTCACTTGCTTCCGCTTCATCCATTGTTGGCCCAACCTCCACCGCCGCCGCGGACCACCACCGCCAACGGTATTAACTTTCAACAGAATCAGGTGGCGGCACGGCAGAGGAGGCAGGGGAATCAAGTCCGACGGAATAACGGCGGCGCGATGGCGGTTGGTGGCCGGACGGAGGCGGAGCAGCATCCACCCCAAGATGTGATTGATCTGAATTGCGAGGAGAATGATTGTAGCTCTGATGGTTCAGAAGGCTTGGATTTGACATTGAGTCTCTAAATAAGTTTATGTTTTTTTTTTTAGTTTTTTTTTTTTCATTTTATTTTTATGGGAGTTTTTCTATCTGCCTTTTGGTGGAGAACAGAAATGATCGTGACGATGGATTAACTATGATGTTTGTCTTCCATTAATAATTTTTTTCTTCCCTTTATCCCCTCTGAGCTTTCTTAATTTTTTTTTAAATACATTTTTACTCTCTAAATTTAGATTTATTAGTTTTCAAAATATTATGGTCTTTAAAACTTAAAGCTTAATTTCACTTGCTTCCCTAGGTTTCAAAACGTTGTTTCAGGATTGAAGTTTGAATTTTGTTTAAATTTTATTCCAGATTTTAAGGTTTACATTCATAATCTCACTTTTTAACTAAATACTCATGTTCAATCTCTAGTATTAATATCAACTAATTAATTTAAAAGAATTATCATTAATTAAGTTTTACTACTTTTCTCATTACTTAGTAAAATTATTTTTAAAATTTTACTTCATAAAAATAAGTATCTAACAAAACTATCGAAGTTTAAAAGTATAATTCTTAAAACCTTAGGACCAGATTGAAACAAACTTAAACTACAAGTGTAAAGTTGTAACATTTTGAAACTCAGGGAATATTTAAGTGTTGTATTGGTTATTGTAGTATGTGGTCATTCTAGTTTGAAGTTTATAATTATTTATGTTTGGGTGCAGATTATTTTAGTTTGGTTATAATAGTTTGTGTTTGAGTGCATAGTATTTTAATCTAAGTAAGAAATAGTAAACACTGTAACAAAGAGGAGAAGAGAGGATGAATAGAAAATATTAAACACGGTAACAAATAGTAAATACTATAACAAATAGGGATTTAAAATAGTAATGTTGTAGTTAATTGTAGGTTATAATAATTGGAAACACGAACTATTATAACAGTAGATACAATGGGTTACTTTTAGGGCTAATAAAATTGGAAATATAGCAAAATCTATCAATGATAAACTTTATTGCTAATAGGCTCTTATAGGTGGTATAGTCTATCATTGATAGACTGCGAGAACTGGATCTAAATTATGCTATTTCTGCAAATTCTTTGTATTGAGTTATATCTACTAATAATTTGAGTCTGATTGCTACCTTTACAAATGCATCTATCATCAATGGAGCGCCAAACATGCAGTGAGCTATAATAATCTATTCCACTTGAAGTTGGTGGCCCAAACATCTCATTTAGGGACTAAATTGAAATCAAACTCAAAATTTAAGTACTAAAAGTGTAATATTTTAAAACTTACGAGCCAAATAAAAAATTAAATTCAAAGGTTTTTTCCCTAAAGGCAACTTCGTACAAAGGTAAGTAAAAAGTGTCCTTATTAATGAGTTCAGTTGTGTTTTTATGAACTTTGTATGTACATGCGAGTTTGAAATAATATAAGACAGGTTTAAATGTTTTTTGTTTGTTTTTTTTTTCTTTTGAAGCAAAACAAACTAAGGAATTACACCAAAGAATAATAACAAAACAAACCACTCTAAAAAAAGAGAAGAAATAAGAGATGATGTATGCTCTTCTAACCCCTTCTCGCAAGGGAAAGTGTGAGGAAGTTGAAATGTAAACGTTACTTTGCTTTCCCTTAAAAAAAAGGTTACTTTGATTTCCATGCTTTTTGTTCATTTTTGGTTTAGTATTTTTTAAATGTACATCTTCGTCTCTAGTTTTTAGTTCATTTTACTCTATTTGTACTTTTGAAATATTCATTTTAATCTTTAACTTTCACCCTCGATTCAGTTTGGGATAATAATCAGAAATAGCACTTCAAAAATTTCCACATTTCACAAATATCACCATTTTTAGTGCTATTTCTTATAATTACCATCCATTTTGGTTTTTCTACTATTAAAAAGGGACCATTTTGATAACTTAAATATGAATTAAGGGACCCAAATGATTACTTTTTTTGAGTACAAAAGCCAAAATAAACATTTTAATAGGGAAAAATAAATAAAAGTTAAAAATACATGCATTAGAATGATCATTTTAAAAGTATAGAAACCAAAAAAATCAAAGTAAAGAGCCAAGAGACCAAAGTAATATTTAAACACATTGTTGAAATGCCTTGAATCTGTTTGCTGGCGCTTCGAACAACCTAGTATGGGGGTCTCGCTATTATGAATTTATTCTACATGAAAATATTCTTCCTCTACCCGTGAACATAGCTAACACACTGTTAGTGAATCACGTATATCTGTGTGTCGATCTTCCCTACTCTACGTTCCTTTTGTGTTCTTTAATTATCGATTTCACAACACACATGATATATTTTTTTTTATAAAGACAAAAAATTGTGTATATTTTTTTTCTAAAATATATATATATAGATTCACATGAGGGTCAAGGGTACGTGCTCCCCTCAAATTATTAGTTTTTGTATTTTTAATATAATTTAGAAATATTAATTACTAATATATATAAGTAAATTTACTAAAAGCATATGTTGAGTGAAAATTTAACTTTCAACTTTCAAAATAAAGAGGGAACCAACTTTTTTGGTTGGAGAATCCCACATTAGAAAATTTGGTGTTGGAAGTCTCCTTTATGTACTTCAACCTTGTATTTTGGGTTTGGGCCCCAAGGGATACCTATGTTTTGGAGGGAGTGAGAAGACCCACCAATATGAGTTCGGTGGATATCCCACACGTGCGCCACCGTCCGGTCGGGTGAGGCACGTGTGTGTGATGATTATTTTTAATAAAAATATTATTTTATTTATTACTATTGTTATTATTTTTTTTTTAACCAGAAAAAAGGGAGAAATGGTCTGTTCGCTCGCGCGTTTCGTCTGTCCATCCGTAACGTCCGCGCACATTTCACTCCCTACCGTTGCCCATCCATAACGTCTGCACACGTTTCGCTCCCTACCGTTTGACGCTGAAAGCCTATAAAAAGGCAAGGCCTTCCGTAGTTCGTAAGACACAAAATTCATTTTTCTTAATTTCCCACTTCATTTTCCTCTCCTCATCCATCTTAGCTTTTCGAGCAGTTAGTTTAGAAAGGGTGTACGTTCCGATCGGTTTTCATTTGGTTGTTTTATCCTGGGGATGAAGTGGCAATTTTCAGACCTGCTTGCACACTTCGACAAAGCCGCGAAACATCTAACGAGAGCGAGCTCCGCGACTCAGCCTATAACGAGTTTTTGTTTTGCAGGTTTTACTCTTCGCTTGACTACTATGCCTTAACAGTTTATAGTTTGTCGTTCTGAGGGCCCTACCGTTTCCAATAGTATCATAATTCCTATGTGTATCATTTTTATTATAATTTAGAAGTATTAATTACTAATGTATATAAGTAAATTTACTAAAAGTATCATAATTCCTATTTGTAGCGTTGGTACTAGACCAAAGTAGAATAAAGAAAAGGGATTATTATAAATTTAATTTCTTTCTAATACTTATTTTCATAAATGTCCAAACTTTTTGATATTTTCGTATATAAGATTTAATGAATTTTTTGTACTAGAATACCCTTAAATGTGGTGGGCGGCTGGGGAGAGAATGTGACATATTTTATTTATTTGGTTAATTGGAGATAGAAATGCATTTAATGAAATTTTCTTTTCTACTTACGTTAGTTTTACGTATCAACTTATTGATTTTTTTTTTTGATAGATTCATGGTTATTTAAAATATATGTTAGAACATTTTGTTAGATGTTTGAAAATACTCTAACTAATATATGAAATATACTATAGTTTATAAATTAGAGATTGACTTAATGTTTGACATAAATCACAGTATAAACCAATATATGCAATATACTATATATAAATCTCATTGGCTTATTGTTCGATATAAATCACAGTATATATCATAAGTTTCATTTATATGATATTATATATATAATATATACCATCTATAAAACACAGACACAGATATGGTTGTACGATCTGATACGACGATTCGTCAATTTCTAAAAAACTAAGATACGGATACGTATAAGGATACGTCATTTTTTATATATTTTTTTAATATATATATTTCTAAAAAAACGAGGATACTGATACATTGAAGATACATTTTTTTTTTCTTAAAAAAATCTAGGATATAGATAAATTTAGTATACAAGTTAATAACAATAGCACAAAATAGAATACAAATACTGAAATATAATACAAAAAAAGCAACATCTAAGATGTTGAAGTACAATAATTAATAAAATGCAATAGAAAAGTGATTCATATTACAAAGAAGAAGAAGAAGATTAAAGGAGAAGTATGAAGATAAACGAAGAACTTCTTCATTGATTTTTTTAAAATATCCAAATGGTTTATATTTTGATGAACTTTGCAGGGACTCAAATGTGAAGATGAAGATTAGATGATTCTAGGGTTTGGTCTTTTATTTATTTATTTTTCTTTTAGTTTTGGACTCAAGTAGTGAGCTATTTAAATAGGTTATCTAGTTTTAGATTGAGAAATTTTAGATGAGTTGCTTGTCCTTTTTCTTTGAAAAAAGGTACGCGTAGAAATAGATACGTCAAATCGCGTTTCAAATACATATCTGGAAAGTATCTGGAAATATCGATATCCAATATGTGTCTGATACGGATTCTTTGCCTCACATGAAGTATGATACCATTTAAGTAGTCAAAAATCCCAACAATCAAAATTTGTTGTGGTGGAGAGAATGAGAGAATGAGTAGAAATTTTGAAAAAAAAATTGGTTGAAATAAATCTTGCACGTGAATGAAGGGAACTTTTGAATTTATTTTTTAAATATGTATAATTAATTATAGGTTTAGGATAAAAAATATAATTAGACCCTAATTTTACTTTGTCCGATTCCCAAATATGAAATGAAAGAAATAAAAATAGGAAGTAAGTTATTTTAGGTTGCACTAGATGAAAATTAAAATATTTAATGCAATTTTGTTTGGTCTTCCCTCTTCAAAGGTGTTTTTTTTTTTTGAAAAAAAAAAAAAAACTAGAGAAGCTTCCAATCTCAATAACATTCTATTGTAATGTTTATTATTATTATTATTATTTTTATATATAATTGACATATTTCGAAATTAAAGTTATGAAGTAATTTCTTCGTCATTCATCAAGGAGATTCCATCTAATTTTGCTTCTATTTTCTTTGAACTTTGCCTATGAAGTACAAATACTTCATGTGAGGCAAAGAATAGACATGATATTGATACTTCCAAATACTTCTCAGATACGTATCTGACACGCGATTTGACGTGTTTTTTTTATAGAAAAAAAACAAGCAACTCATCTAATCTTTCCCAATTAAAACTAGGCAACTTATTTAAAAAGCTCACTACTCAAGTCCAAAACCAAAAGAAAAAAAGAAATAAATAACAGACCAGGCCCTAGACTAGAATCATGTAATCTCCATCTTCACATTTGAGTCCTCACAAAATCCACCAAAATATAAACTATTTGGATATCTTTAACAATTCAATGAAGATCAAGTTCTTCGTTTATCTTCATACTTCTCTCTCTAATCTTCTTATTCTTCTTCTTTGCAATATAAGTCACTTTTCTATTGCATTTTATTAACTATTATACTTCAACATCTTAGATGATGCTTTTTTTGTATTGTATTTCAGTGTTTGTATTCTATTTTGTGCTATTGTCATTAACTTGTATGCTAAATTTATCTATATCCTAGATTTTTTTAAAGAAAAAGAAAATGTATCTTTAACGTATCAATATCCTCGATTTTTAGAAATATATATATTTAAAAAATATATAAAAAAATGACATATCCTTAGATGTATCCGTATCTTAGTTTTTTTAAAATTAACGAATTGTCATATCTGATCGTATCCATATCGTATTCTGTGTCTTTGCTTCATAGAATTTTGCCCTAGGGTCTGTAACGTTGTTGCTAACAAAACATCGAAGTTAGCTAGGAGCAATTGCTTGAGTAATGTTTGGTTATATTCCTTACCTGATTTATTTGCTAATGTTGTTTCCTTGGACATTTGTTGTAATTTGGCCTTCGTAGCGTTATTATACAAAATATCGTATCATTGACGAGTAAATTTCAAATTCTTAATCTTTTTTAGCTTTTATAATTTTAAATCTATATAATAAATCTTAATATTTTTATTGTGAATATTTTCATAAAGTTAACACTAAATCAATATGTAAAGATATTTTAAAGAAAAACAACAATAGATATGAGAATATAGATTCGTCATCTTCAATTACACTTATATATTATGTTCCTGTATAAAATTTTTGGATCCGCCACTAGCTTATCTTTACCATAATGCAATTGGTTAGGGTATAATGTTTTCAACTAAAATAATAGAAGTTTGAGTCTCCACTCCACGTGCTATTAGGCGTGCTATTGAACTAAGAAAACATTTTAAAAAGAAAAGTTTGTCACATAGTTGGACCACTAAATAGGACTGCAGAAAATGAGTCACCCATAACGTATGCAAGTATTTTTCTTGAAATATAGATCACAATAATTAATGGCAGATCTAGAACTTTACATGAGGAGGTACATATGAATATAAGGTTAAAAGTTTAGCCCATAAGTTTCTAGTTTTTTGTTAATATAGTCTCTAAACTTTTAAAAATGTCAAATAAGTTTCTTGATTTTCAATTTTTGTGTATAATAGATTCCTAAAATATCAATTTTGCATCTAATACATCCCTTACATATTTAAAAATGTCAAAAGATCATAAATGTAATATTAGACATTAATTTTTCCGAAAAACATTAAATTTAACTTTGTGCTTAATAGGTACGATCAGACATCTTTTAAAACTTATTGTATCTATTAACTATAAAATTTAAGATTTAAGGTTCAATTATACACATTATATACAACTTTTTTGTCTTATATAACGGTTAACTTTTAAATATTTTTACATTTCTAAGATCTCTTAGATATAAAATTGAAGTAATTTAAAGAATGATTAGACATTTTTAGAAACTAGAGTCAAGATTGAAAATTTAGAGATTCTGTAATTACAATTTTCAAAACTTAGGAACTAAACTTGTAGTTTAACCTACATACGTAATTTTAAATACACTAATATATGGTATTGTTGGGTGCAAATTTATATTTAAAATGGTCCATTGATTTTTTTAAAACGGTCCATTGATTAATTTTAAAACGGCCTGTTGATTATATTTAAAACGGTCCGTTGATTATTTAAAACTATCCGTTGATTATTTTTAAAATGGTCCATTTCGATGCTGAAGGCAAGGTGAGGCCTTCTTCGTTAGACATAAAATTCAATTTTCTAAATTCCCACTTCAATATCCTCTTCTCCTCCATCTTAGCTTTCCGAGTAGTGAGTTTAGAAAGGGTGTACGTTCCGATCGATAACGGTACATTTTCGATTGGTTTTCATGTGGCTGTTTTATCCTGGGGACGACGTGACAATTTTCAGACCTGTTTGCACACTTGGGCAGAGCCGCGAAACGTCTTAAAGAGAGCGAGCTCTACGACTCAGCCTATAACGAGTTTCTGTTTTGCAGGTTTTGCTCTTCGTTTGACCGGTGTGCCTTGACGGTTTACAGTTCATCGTTCTGAGGACTCTGCCGTTTCCAACAATTTTAAGACGTTTCCACATCTTCAATGGCCCTCAGTAGCCACAATGAGATATTTGACCTCAACCATCCATTCCGGTTCGAAAGAGCGAACTTCAAGCGGTAGAATTAGACAGAGAGAAAACGTAGATTTCTTTGACACCTTCTCCCCTGTCACTAGAATTACCTCTATCCGTGTCCTGTTCTCTCTCGCTGTCTTTTATAACCTCGTAGTACATCAAATGGATGTAAAAATCGCTTTCCTAAATGGTGAACTTGAAGAAGAGATTTACATGGAACAATCTGAAGGTTTTGTTGTCCATGGTCAAGAAAAAAAGGTGTGTAAATTAGACAAATCTCTCTATGGACTAAAACAAGCTCTTAAGTAATGGCATGAAAAATTTGACAACCTTATCCTATTTAAAGGTTTCAAGATCAATGAAAGTGATAAATGTATCTATCATAAGTTTGATAATAACCTCTGCACTATTTGTATCTATATGTAGATGATTTATTGATCTTTGGGTCGAAGTTGCACGTCATAAATAATGCAAAATCAATATTGAGTGCGTACTTCGACATGAAAGACTTAGGAGAAGCTAGTGTAATCTTAAGCATAAAAGTAAATAGATCTGAAAAAGGAATTTCTTTGGATTAATCTCACTATATAGAAAAGATTCTAAAGAAATATAATTACTTTAAGTGTAAACCAGCTTATACTCCTTATGTTAAGTTGTTCAAGAACACTGGTGACAGTGCTAATTAATCTGAGTATGCGAGCATCATAGGCAGTCTTAGATACGCTGCCGACTGCACTAGGCCTGACATAGCATATGTTGTAGGATTACTTTGCATGTTTACAAGCAGACCTAGTAAAGAGCATTGGAATGCTATAGAAAGAGTCATGAAATACTTAAAGAAAACCCAAGACCTAGGATTACATTATCAAAAGTTTCCCGCTGTCCTGGAAGGTTTCAGCGATGCTAATTGGAACTCTCTTTCGGATGATTCAAAGGCTACAAGTGCCTATATCTTTAATATAGCTGGCGGAGTTATCTCTTGGAAGTCCAAGAAATAGATTATTTTAGTCCAATCCACGATAGAGTCAGAAATGATAACACTAGCGACAGCTAGTGAAGAAGCAGGCTGGCTTAGAAGTTTGCTATCAGAGATTCCCTTATGAGAAAAGCCGTTACCAGCCATATTGATCCATTGCGATAGTACTGCAGCAATCGCAAAATTTCAGAACTGTTACTACAATAGAAAGAGACGTCAAATACGTCGTAAGCACAGTACCATTAGAGAGTTTCTCACTATTGGTGCAGTTAGAGTGGATCACATACGGACTGATGAAAATTTGGCAGATATTTTGACGAAAGGAATGGCCAGAAAAAAGGTTTTTAGAACCTCAGAAAGGATGAGACTCATGCCTATCGAAAAATGAATCACAGTGAGGAAAACCTAACCTGTAGACTGGAGATCCCAAAAAACAGGTTCAACGGGTAATAACTGATCACGAGTGATATATAGTGAATCATGCTAAACCAAATACAGAGTTTCATTCCTATAACTTAAAGTCTGAGCATGATATCTTGAAGCGTAAGAAAGGTTGAACTTAGTTCTTAATGAGATCTATACTTGATGACAAGTGGGATACCCAGCTATAGGAGTACCCTTGATAGACTTGCCTGTGTGAAAAGTGGAAGTGAGGGCCGCTTCCTATGGAGTTTATAGGTAAACTCTCTAGAGCATTCACTAAACCGGGATTCATGTGCTAGGCCTTAAAAGCATGGACTTTCCTACTACACTCTAATAACACTATGTGTGAGATGCTGTTAGAGATAGAGTTCAAAACCAAGGGTTACTCTAGTATATTCTGAATCATCTACACTATGTAAAGGTTCAAGTCGTAAGACACCTTTGCTTATGCACATTGTTGTATAGACTGAAATTGCTCGATGAAAATCTTTCATCTCTTCTCATTTTGTTTAACAGAAACAGAAAACAGATCAAATGCACCTTTAAACTTCTGACATTGTGAAGATGAGTATTGATCGAATGTAAGAATGTGACATACAATTGAGAATTTCCAAGTGGGGGATTGTTGGGTGCAAATTTATATTTAAAACAGTCCATTGATTATATTTAAAATGATCCATTGATTGTTTTTAAAACGATCCATTGATTAATTTTAAAACGGTTCGTTGATTATATTTAAAACGGTCCATTGATTATTTTTAAAACGGTCTATTGATTATTTTTAAAATGGTCTGTTTCGATGCTGAAGGCCTATAAAAGGCAATGCCTTCAGTAGTTTGTTAGACATAGAATTCATTTTCTAAATTCCTATTTCAATTTCCTCTTCTCCTCCATCTTAGCTTTCTGAGCAGTGAGTTTAGAAAGGGTGTACGTTCCGATCAGTAACAGTGCATTTTCGATCGGTTTTCATGTGGCTATTTTATCCTGGGGACGACGTGGCAATTTTCAAACCTGCTTGCACACTTAGGCAAAGTCGCGAAACGTCTTAAAGAGAGCGAGCTCTGCGACTCAGCCTATAACGAGTTTCTGTTTTGTAGGTTTTGCTCTTCGCTTGACCGGTGTGCCTTGACGGTTTACAGTTCGTCGTTCTGAAGGCTCTACCATTTCCAACAGGTATTTATATTAAGTAATACTAATTAAAGTATTATTATAACCTTAACATATATCTTCACTTTTATTATATAATATATATATTATATATATATATAATATATATTTATCATCCAATCAATTTTCGTAAAAAGATTTTATAAAGATCCAATAATATTTTTACATTTCTATATATGTGTGAAAAAAATTAAAATGAAATTAAGTTTATTCAGCATGTTTCAAGTGTACTAAAATTTATATCTTATGTATATCTTTAAAATAAAAAAACAATAAATTAAAACAATCTAGTGTGAAATTGAGGAGCACAACGAGCATAATGGATATGAAAAAATATAATATAATAATAAATAAATAATAAAATAAAATAAAATAATAAATTATAAATAGCTAAAATAATGAAAATTTAATAATATGAAATTTTAATGAAAATTTGAAGTGGATTTCTAACCAATGTGTGTATCTTCCAAAACACATAAAATGCACTATTTATAGGTAATTTGGTAAGTATCATCCATAAAATTCAACCACTTATTAGACTATAGAATTACTAGTATCGATCAATCTTTGTTGTATCCGTAGCAACCCCTAATTATTGAGTCTCTATCTTTTCTATTAGATCAGTAAAACTATATTGTATGAAATTCATCCCCTCTCTTACAAACAAATATGTTTGAGACTCGTTACTTTTTTGTTTGTTTGCATGAGGATTTGATCGAGACAACCAAAGTTTAGGCGTGTATTTGATATCTTAATTTGGAATTAAGACAGTTGATTTTTGTAGCAATGTTCATAGTGGTATAATATTAAACACAAGTTCTCAAGACAGTTGATTTTGTACATGTTCATAGTGGTATAATATTAAACACAAGTTCTCACTATAATTGTGTTTAGTTTCATCTGAAAAGTCTCCAACCATACGATTTATTATTTTAAATAGTATACTAAAAATCCTCCCTTCATCTAGTTAATGTGAATTTTTGGTTGCACTCCTAACACCTTTACTATTAAGGTGTGGTTATGTCCATTTTTATCATCAGTTTTCTATATATAGCCTCCCTCTACCTTTAGTTTTACACATCAAGGGGAGATTATGAAATTGAACTCACAAGTAGGCATAGAGGATTATGACCTCAAAATACCAAATTTCTGATATCCAAATTCTTTTCCTTTTCATTCACTATCTCGAATTTGAATAAAAATAAAATTCTGCCAACAACATTTCAAATTGCATTTATGACGAACTTGAAAGCTTTTGTGTTAACCAAAAAGAATCCACTTTCTATGATCAAATTAAGTTGAAAATCTACTTGATTGAGGGATTCAGATTATTTTCAATCAAATTTAGAGTTGGTGTTTCCAAGCAAATGGTTGTGAATATCAAATCAAAGAGATACAACTTACCAAAAGGAAATTTTAGAACAATCATAAAAGGAAATCTTTCCTTTTCTTTTATTTTTCTTTTTCCCCTTTTTAATGTTGGTTCAAAACAACATATACATATGGGCAGTGAAGTAAGATTCCTAATATTCTTCAGCAAAAAAGAATCTTCCAAATCAATATTTGGTACTTGAAACAATTTCAACAAGCACACATAACAACTATTCTCATCCTGGAACGTAACATTAATTTGCATAATGCATAAAGAGAAAAAGGAAATGGTAAAAATAAATGAATAGAGGACGGGAAAAAGCATATTTGAGTTTCAGCAGGGTTCCTTCACCTGAAAGATTTTACCTGGAAGGTATATTACAACTGTCTCAAATGTATTAACAACTTCCTAGAACGAAACAAGCACCATTGTAACCAAGAAAATCCATGGAGGTTTCGCTTCCAACCAATGTTTTCGGATGAGATTTCATTAAATTTTTGTAGTGTGGACGAACCGAGCCAACTAATGATCGATACACATATACATGTTCAATTGATATAAAATACCGTAGAGCTGGGGCATTTTACAGAAGATACATAGGGTGTTATGTTGACCATTCACATGGTCACTAGTTACCCACATTGATCTGTTTCTTTTTTCATTTCCTCTTGCCAGTTCCAATAGACAACAGCTCAAAGCTCCGGAGTGTATCATCACGACCGCCTTTTGTAGTTGACGAACGGGTAAAAGTTGTCGTTTTGGACTCAAAACCAGGTTGAACCCTTTGGCCTGCAGATAGACGACTACTTGCTGACACCAGGCGACTTGATCGGATTTCACTTGGCTCCCCAGAGGAGCTTGGTCGACTGCTTGATAGAACAGGCCTCTTTGAAATGCTTCCGTTCCTATAGCTACTGCGGGCTCTTTCTGAATCAGGTTGCTGTAAAGGGCAGTGGGAGAGAAAACATGTCATTCTAAGTAAAATAAAAGGAAGCAGCAGCGTTGTACAGGTACCCAAATTCTTAGTAGTAAAGCAAAACCCAAGTTTGTTAGAAACAAAAATTGAAGATTATTGCTTGGAGCAGTACCACGTCCTTGGAAGATGGTACATCATCAGATCTGTGTCTGGAATGATCACCATGCAAATGACCACTGGCGTTCCTCCTTCCGAATGCCTCTGTTCCACCAGAGAATCTATCTCGGGTATCTTGGCCCACTATTTCATAGGAAATAATATATCAATTTGTTAAAAGGCTACTATTTCATCAATTCAACTTTGTAGCATAAATTATCTAGGAATCTCTATAACATGAAGCGAGAGCTTTCAAACCCCAATGCTCCAAAATGTTTCTTCCAACCAAACAAGTACATTTATTATAGCAGTTTAAAGAAAAAGAATTGTTCTCAAACTGATGTTTGCATTATCCAGCAGCAATGGACTACACCAGTAACCAGTTAGCCTCTCTTTTGCTGGCTTTGGTTTCCTTGTTAGTCTGTTGTCCTGTCTTGCTGTTCCTGTCTCTTAACCAGGTATTTTTATGATTTGATTTTAGTTCTTGGGGTATTGATGCTATATATAATTAATGCTGTTTATTATTCTTTTTTTTGAGTTTTTTCCTGTTGACATTTCTTTTCCAGTAAGAGTCAATTTCATAAAAAAAAAAAAACAATGGAAGGAAACAGCCTAAAGGTCGGGAGTAGAGATCACCCCCACCCAAAAGAACTAAAATACAAAAAGGCTCTCCAATCAAGGGCAACCAAAATAACGCTGAATTTGCTCTCCTCTCTCTCTTCCCTCATCCTATTGTGCACAACCAAAGCCACATCTCTTGTATGCATGTAGATCATTAATCAAAAACATGTTCTAACTGATCCGAGGAAAAATGAAGTTTGACATAAGAAACCGTCTCTCCAAAGCATAGATTAGCTATAGGAGGTAATATACAGCCAATTCAGCAATTTATAGATTACCCTATCCTTCCTGAGAAAAGGAACGGACCTGGATGCTTTTCCCCCCTTTCAGCTGATGGTCCTGGGGTGTGACCTGGTTTTCCACTGGGCTGTAGAGAAGCAACAATCAAAAAGTTTATTAGAAAAAGTACACTTTTATTTTCCATCATTGGTCAACTATAACTATAAGCATTTGAGCAATTAAAATACAGACTCGTGGTTTCGAACTGGAGCCAATCTGTGGATATTTGAGTATAGTCCAGTCAAATACATAGTCAAATTGATATCCTGCAACAATGACCAGTGTGATGCCGTTAATTATACCCCTGATGCAGCAGTAAAAGGATTTCAACATGTACCCTGTCCCTGTGCGTATCAAGAGTTCATTAATAAAGGACAAGGAAAATCAACAATTTTAAACAAACCTTCACGGATGAAAAGGTCGCGGAATAATCTCTTCAGATATGAATAGTCAGGTTTATCTTCAAACCTCAGTGAACGACAATAGTGAAAGTAGGATGTGAATTCTGATGGATATGACTTGCAAAGGACCTATAAACATGTTACCATGTCAAATATGTCTATAAAAAACTTTAAACAGATTTAATAAGAAGTAGCAAGAGACAAACTGGCATATGCCTCACACTGGTTGACACAATCATTCATATTTACCGTTTGTGACTGTCACATTTATATTTTTATAATTGTAAACGTAACTATGTCACAGGGAGCTAATAATAATACCTCTACTGGAGTAAGCATCTTCTTTTCACTGATCTTATCATATTTTTGCTTTTTAGTCCCTGCCTTCAGTCCTTGCCAAGGAAGGCTGAGAAAAATATTGATGAACTCGGGTCAAAATCCGATGTGTCAAAGAGATACAATTAGCAAAAGCAAGAATTAAGTAATATGTGCAACCTTCCCCTAAGAAAATACATTAGCACGTAGCCCAGTGATTCCAAATCGTCCCTCCTGCTTTGCTCTGCAGTCAAATCACAGTTTTATATAAAGGGAATCTGGCTGGCAGTAAAATAATAATAATAAGAGTAATAATGGAGAAAAAAAAAAAAAGTTGAATGACAAAATATTTACTTACCAACTCCAAGATGAGTATTGACACTTGCATAGCGAGCTGTTCCCGTGAGATTCTTATTTTCCCTGTCACAGAAGCAAGTGAGAGATCTCACCAAGGTTAACTTAGCAAAATAAGCATGAAGATCAGCTCAAAACTTCACCACAATATATGAGGAAAAAATATATCATAGATGCAAAATTATATCAAAAGAGGAGCATTCAGATCCTAGTCAAGAATGTTTTAAGAAATACTATACAGACGTTAGCATGGACTATGGAGCAGTTTAATTTTTCGAAAGATAGAATAAGGTTATAAGGCATCTAGGAATTGATAACAATTTGTGGATATATGCCACCTATATTCAACATTTTTTTAGATAAGAGTCCACCTAGGCACCTACATTCATCATTGTATATTATAACAAAGAGAGGTTAGCATGAAGCAGTTTAATTGTTTGAAAGATAGAATAAGGTTATAACTTATAAGCTAAGAAGCACAAATACAAATACAAGACATGGATATGCACGATATGGACATGACGCCACGCTATATTTTAAAAATCTAGGACACAACACAACATGGACACGCTTATTAAAATATATATTTTAAAAAATATGTATCATATTTATACCAAAAGAAAATTCAAAGTTAATGGGTTGATGCATTTATATGCTTAAAAAACTTAGCTTGATGTATTTCAAGCCCAAAAGTTATCATTATTGTCATATATGTGTCTTTTTAGTCTACTCAACAAGTGTTCTATGCATGTATAACATATTTGTTGCACTAATGAGTATTTGATACGTGTCCAACAATTGTCGGAGTGTCCAAGTATCCAACACGTGTCCGACACGGACAGGCTTGCCAAACTAAAGTGTCCATGCTTCTTAGCTTATAAGGCATCTCCAAACTGACAAACAATTTGCCGAAACATGCCACCTACTTTACTGTTCTAAGCTTGGTACGTTTGGTGGACTGTAAACTGAAGCTTCAAGGCTCAATACAGTAGCTAAAGTGTTAGGAAATAGATGATAAGTTACCTGTATGGTATATGCTTGTGTGTCTGAAGATCTCTATACTTCTTAGCAAGACCATAGTCAATGATGTACACCTGTTCACAAAAGCATGGTGGTTTAATTTATTGAGTATAAGCTAAAGAAAACTTTCCAATAAGCAACCCCCTTCCCCTATAAAAATCATGTAATTCATTCTTTTCTTTAACTTATAAAAATAAGTTCAGGAACGTATGAAGTTTTTTATGACAATAGAAAGACATTCTAGTACACAAGAACTTAAATTGAGAAAGTTTTGTTTCATTCTTGTTTGAGTAAAATAGCAATGAGATTCCCTGCATTATGACCTTGAAGCAGAAACTACTAACTTCAGGTGGGATCCAAAACTAGCATCAGCCACTGACACGAAGCAAACTTAAGTGCCAACAAACAGTAAAGTACTATTAAGAAAAGAGATTTTGATTGACATCATTAACATTCTTAAATATTGAAATTCCCACCAATTCTCACAAGTTTTGGCATATATTTTGTTGAGTGGACCACAGTTTTTTCCCTTAGAAATGCATAGCAATGTAGGGAACAAAAAAAGAAAAAAACTATAGAAATGTATAGTAAAGTTCAAAATGCTGTTCAATGCATTATACCTGATTAGCCTTTCTCCCCAAACCCATTAGAAAATTGTCTGGCTTTATGTCACGATGAAGGAAACCCCGTGAATGCATATATTCAACTCTATTTATCTACAGGCGAGAGATAAAAGAATAAGAACGGCAAAAATAATCAGTAAGATGTTACTCAAAAGGATTGGGAAACTAACCAACTGATCTGCAAGCATCAACACTGACTTCAAGGACAATTTCCGATTGCAGTAGTTGAACAAGTCTTCTAGGCTTGGCCCAAGGAGATCAATAACCATGACATTGTAATCACCCTCAACTCCAAACCATTTGAGATGGGGGATACCGGCTACATATATATTATACAAAGTATATTAGGAAAATAACCTACATCAACTGGACATAATTCTAAGAGAGTACTATTAACATCACTCGGCATAAATGAACTATAAAGAAAACCTACTTCCTCCTTGAAGAAGCATGTATAGTTTTGACTCATAGTGAAGCTGAGGGTGCTTGGTTTTTGCAGATTCCTGAGGAAACAAAAATCTCATCAATGAATCGCCAAAATCTATAACTTTATCAATGTAGCACATTAATCAAATGGTGGATACAATTATCATGTATCACAATGAACGACTTAAGTATCAGACCAGAGTAAATATAAAGCATAAGAATTCAGAAAGCCAGCAAGATTTTAATGTCTTTTTTTTCCCCTATTCCCCACTCTTGAGTCCTTGACAATGAGAGGTAAGATTAATATGTGCGTGTGTGTATGTATATGTATGTGTGTGTGTGTATATATATATATATATATAACATCTAAATAGAAATGTCAAAAAGAGAAGAAATTAAATAAGCAACCAAAAATAATGGCTTTCATCCTTATCTTAAATTCTGGAGACAAAACACTCGAGATGCTAATATGTGATTACAGACATTTCCAGCCATATTGCCCAACTTGGTGTCACAACAAAAGTTTTTAAGTAAAAAAATCAAAATCAAAATCAAAACTCGAGATATTAGAGGACGATCTTTGTCAAAAGGAAAATTTTCAATTATAATCTTGATCGCAAAATTCCAACATTTGTTAGATTGCGACATCAGCACAAAGGAGAGAAACAAAATCTCCAAATTTCCAAGTAAATAGAAATGGAAACACAATTGAATGATCCACGTACCAGCTTCACAGCCACTTCCTCTCCAGTTTGTACATTTGTACCTGTATGAACCAAAACAAAACACCATCAATGTCCGCCATGTTCCTCATACAAGCACGTGAATCGAAAGACCAAACGAATAATTAAAAAAGAACCAAAAAAAAAAAAAAAAAAGACGAAGAAGAAGAAGAAGAAAAGCACGAACTACATACCCAAATAAAGTTCCCCAAATGATCCGCTGCCGATCTTCCTTCCAAGCTTAAATTTCCCACCTATAATATGCTCCATGACCTAATTTACTAATCCACCAAGCTCGCACTTTATATATCAATCGACTCAAAATTTAGTCCACCATACAAAAAAGGGCACAAAAATGCTTCCCCGTCGGACAATTCCGTTCCCAATCCAGGTGCAGCGTCGATTCTTACAAGGATTCAAATCATCAAATACTGACTCTGATCCACACGTTCCAGGGCGATAATGGGAATGGTCGCAAATTCCATTAAAGCCAGAAATCACGCAATCAAAAGCTCAGAATATACATTCCCTGCACATAGAAATGAAAGTTAAAATGTGGGAAGGGAATGAAAACGCATGTAATGAGGGAAGATAAAAGAAATGCAATTACATCTGGGAAAAGGGATTGGAGATCAAAAGGAGATGGAAGTAGAGAAATTGATAAGAACAAGAATGGGAAAGATTATAACGCCAATGCGAGGGAGGGGGGAAGAAGAAACAGAAAAGAAAAACAAGGTTCAGAAAATATACTGAGATGAGATCTTCGGATCTGAGTTTTGGAGAAGGATGAAGTTTCTTCGGGAATTAGAGGAGAATATTTGGTGGATTTTGACGGAGTGAAGAAAAGGAAGCGAGAAAATGAAGGAAAATGGATGAGAAACAAAACTTGGATGATTGGGGGAAGGGGAAGACAAGCCGAGCTGATATTGTTTTTCTTTTTTTAATTATGAGCCAAATAAAATCTTTTTTTTTTTTTTTTTCTTTTTTAAAGTAATTTTCATAATTCGTTTTTTAATTTAATTTAAAAATATTGTCTTGTTTTGTTATAATTTAAGAAGCGCAATCCGGTGTAGATGCACCTATGATTGTACCCTAGACTCGCCTACCATCGGTTCAGAAGAACCCACGTGTCGGCATGATCTTTGGCTAAATCAAAAAAATTACACGTGTGTAAAGAAAGATTTTTCCTTTTTTTTAACTTGTAAGCTAGATTAATACGCGTGTAAATATTCATTTTTGGGATTGCTTTTTTTTTTTTTTCTCTCTTCCATAGGTTTTTATTTATTGATTTATTTATTTGCCTATTTTGATCGCTAACCCCGTTCAGAGATGATAGATTGATGAGCGATCAGTCTTGTTGTCCCATAAAACAACCAAAGGAAGGGGGAAAAAAAGATAATTTTGTTTTTTTTTATAATAAAAATAGAAAATGAATTTTTAAAAGTAATGAACTTTTTTCTTCTTTTGAAATGAGGTACTTCAATTTATTTGAAGAGAAATAAGGTACTTTTATTTCAATAATAGATGAGTTTTTTTTTCAAAACTTTTAATTTAATCTAATTATACCTCAAATTAAAGTAAGTATTGTAACCTTAATTTTAAACTTGAAAAGGTGATATAATTTTTACTATATGATAAGTTTTTTTATTAAAAATTTGTGAGAAAATATATTCTCATATACTTCTAACGAATCATGTATCATTGATATAATTACATGAAAAAAGACACTAGAGCTAATTATTTGGTAAAATTTGTGAATTATTACTACGAGGATTAGTTTGTACTTTAATCAACCTTAAATCATGCAAAACATGATTATTATTGAAATTAGTGAGTATTATTTTTTTAATTAAAATTAGTTGATGAGCATGCATAAATTAAATATAGTATATAAAAATGTAACATTTAACTAAATCCATGGTCTAATTTGAGTTTATAATGAAAATTAAAATAATGGATAAAAATTAAAAATTGGCCAATTTGGCCTATTTACTTTTGGTTCAATCTACACTTTAAATTTATTGCCTATTATGTTTCTTTAAGAAGAAAGAAAAAAACCTTCAAAAACTGTCCCCAATTAAACTTATTTTTTTAAAAAAAATAGGAAAGTAACATTGTTGGATTATTAAAAGCAGCAATTGATCACATTACAATATCTTCCTTGTTATATATATATATATATTAATTTGTAACAAAGAAAAAAAGAACAAATGAATGCATATATACGTTAATTGGACATTGAAAATTTCGTTGAAAAGAACATTTTTGTCCTTTTAAACGTAAATAGCAATGAGTAGCTCAGATGTTGTGCACTACGTTGTTAGAGCACCAATAAATAATTTGTAAGGTTTTTGAAAATGAAATGATCATTAATATTGAACAACAAACATATAATGATATAAAAATGAAATGTCATAGAAAATATGAATTTGTTGTAATTGAGAGGAAAGTGGTTGGTTGAAAGGAAAGTATATGCTTATTATATTTTAAAGGAATCTATGAAAGAATCAATTCACCATCTTAACAAATCGCTTGGACTAGTGTTGGTTTAATAATTATTAGATAAGAGATCATTATACTGATGGGAATAATTCAATTTGAATAATTACCAGATGATCGGATTATTTTTTATTTTTTATTTTTTAAAAATGTCTTTTTGACTTAGATTTTTATTTTCTTTCTTTAAAAAAAGATAAAATAAAATGAAAATTTGGAGTGAGATCATATAAAACTTGTTAAAGTTAAGTGAATTAATTTTAGACTTTTCATTATGATTACCTTTGATAATCATATATGTATATATATATTTGATTCTTAAACATGTGCAGATTTCTTTAAATCTTTGTTCTACAAAATGGACAATTGGAATAAATGCATAAACAATTCTCAAATGAACTGAAATCATTCATTTACAAAACTTTAGAAGTTTAATTGATACAATTAAATGAACTTTACCCAAACGAAATGTAATGGAGTCATTTGATACATATAAAAAAAAGTTCAAAATTTAAATTGATACAATGATTAGTTCAAGAATTCAATTGATACAACCTCCTAAATTTAGGAACATAAATTGATATTTTTCCTATTTTTTTAAAAAAATATATTAAAAAGTGAATAAATAAAAGAAAAAGTTTGCATATACAGAATTGATTTCTTGGTTCGTAGTACAAGAATTAAATCTATGAGCCAAACACCAAAACTTGACTTCTTCGTAGATATTATAAAATCTTTGAAATTAAGAGCAAAAAAAAAAAAAAAAGTTGGAAACGAAGTGATGATGGTGGAGTCAAAGACAGCAAGTGATAGTTAAGGGACCAGAGAGGGTTGGTCCCTCCCTCACAGCAAGAATCCAAAGAAATGGACATAAACCTATCAAAACATTTTTGACAAACAAAAAAAGCATTCTCAATTTTCAGTATACAATGTTGAATTG
The DNA here is from genome assembly GCF_009727055.1 of Benincasa hispida. Classification (NCBI taxonomy): domain Eukaryota; kingdom Viridiplantae; phylum Streptophyta; class Magnoliopsida; order Cucurbitales; family Cucurbitaceae; genus Benincasa; species Benincasa hispida. The sequence continues at coordinate 13,394,714 of NC_052349.1, forward strand.
TAAGAGAACAAAATGCCAAAATGGAAAGCTTTTATCAATCATAGAGGAAGATGAAAGTGGAGCTTGCTTTAAGCACACACTTCCTAAATCACTCTCCAACTTAAAGATTTACCTAAACTTACAATATAATTGTTTATATGTTCGAATCTTTAAAATAAAATTAATACCAAAGTCAAACACATGAAAAATGACTATTGAAAACATATTAAATCATTCAATTCATCGTAATCTATCAAAATTCATTGACAGTCATTCAACCACCTACAAGATAAGGGGAAAAAAATTTAAATGGTTAAACTAACACTAATATAGTATTCATTTGAACATAGTCCAACTCTCAAATCCGATCCTGAAAACAAATATGAGATCAAAGTTAACTACATAATTGTGCTAAAAATGAGTACATTAACGGGCCGTGAATGGTTATTTCTATGTTTAATTGTCAATTTGAGCCCAACTCCAATAATAATGCACCAATTACCACTAGAAAGGTTAATAGTTTCATCCCTCACTCTAGCAATTATTGAAATTTTTAAAAAGAAAATGTTACTAAGTAGTAGGTCATGTAAGTTTTTTTTTTTTTTTTTTTTTTTTTTTTTTTTTTTTTTTTTTTTNAATCAAGTTTATGGTCTAATCCGTATAAGAATTAGAGTTGAAATTCTTTTATAATAAAAAGTTTGAAATATCCTTTGATTCAAAAAAATAATATTATGATTGACATGAAATTCTTTTCTAGTAAAAAGTTTGAAATATGCTACAATTCACAAAGATAATATCAGGAGTTAACAGATGTCTATTGAATGTCATACATCATCGAGTATGGGTTCATACCTTGTCAAAACTGAGTTGATGAAGTCCTAGGTTAATGATAGCATGTGATAAAATATATTGGTCCAATGATGGGTAGCTATGCCGTCAAAATTTGCTCAAGTATGTGGTTCACAGTCTTGAGTTAAGTAGTGGATTCAACAGTCCCAAAACATTCTAGCAATTTGCATGGTCAGTATAGAAACTCCCCTCCTTTAAACTTTATCTGTTGCATGACAAAATTTCATTTTACTATATGTTTCCTTGGGATATTTTAGGGAATATTCTCAGCCAATTCGATAATGATAAAACTAGGATGGGTAAACCTGTTTTAGCTCAATTTAATTGGTCAAAATCTTGGGTAAAGTGCCAAAATTAGGATTGAATTAGATGCTCTTCCACTTCAAATGAATTGAAAAATAAGTAAACTATTGCGAGCCAACAAGTTTCTGTTAGCAATTAGGCTAGAGTTATTGCAATTTCCTGATATGATAAATATGAATAGCTTCAAAGAAATCTGAAAGCGTACCTTTGTCAGACTGAGAGCATGTGTGCTTGCATTTTCCAGAACATGAACCGTAGCTTTCGTTAGTGAAGGGGACAAACAAAACGTTGATACCAGTTGGACATTTAATGATAGTATTGAATTGGCACAGACCAATGCTGGACCCACATGTCCTCTTATTAACCTTTCACTTGAATCTGCTTTCCATTTTGGTAGATTCACACCAGAGAACTGATGGGCAATAGTCTGGGATTAGGAGAGGCACATCTTGCCAAACCAAAATCTTCCTGGAAGTCAACTAGGAGGCAGTTCCATGAGCAAGTACTTGACGGTCCTCCTTTCATTTAGCACCATGCCGAACATGGAAAATTCTCATTATCAGGGACCAAATAAACAAGACAGCCCACTCGTATTAATTAGCACAGGACGTATCACATAATTTCATTGCGGTCCTGTTACAAGTAATCTCAGTAGGTACACATTAATTCCTGAAATTGTGAAACCGACTGAGAATAATCACCGACTGACTGGGACAAAATCCAGCATCCATAGCTATCAAATTAAGTTCATGGTCTTGTAGGGGGGGAAAAAAACAAAACAAAGCAGAATTTATATATCTGAAAATGGAAGCGTTCTTCCAGACTATGACTGAGATGGATCTTTCCTTGAAAAAACGAATGAGAATAATAGGGTACAGTAGGTGGTCTTGCAGATTAGATGGAAACTAATTCATAATGAGACGGAAGCATTACAAGATAAAATAGATCACACTTCCCATTGGTCACTTCGTAACAGAGTTAGCTAACAAAAGGAAAAGTTCATTAACCCCACACAAAGATCCAGAGTGTAACAATCTCTGATTACGACCTAACAAGATCTCAAATCTCAATCATCTTCCCTTTCTGGAGGAAGGCCGCAAGGTAATAGCATTTTCTGCAAAAAGAACAAAAAAACAAAAAAAACGAATGTTAAAAATTACCTTTCTTTATCTAATTAAGCTGTAAATTAAATCCAGGAGGAACTATGAGGAAATTTTCCATCACTCATTATGAAAGAAGTTTAGTTACATGATGGGCACAACCCCACATTTCAAAAGTGGTAGGACCAATATATTCTTGACACTTCACGTTGTGAAGAATGAAATTACTTGGCCTACTGTTCGAGTGAAGATGAAAAGCCACACTGAAAACTAAAAATTGAAAGGAACAATTCACGTAATAATCAAATTACTAGGGCATGAAAATCAGAAAGTTGTTTTATATGGTTGGAGGACAAGCAAAAGTAATAATGAACGTATGCAGAAACCTCAGCAATGGTTGGCTCAAAACAAGAAAAGAAGAGAAAAATTGCCCATTGACAATAACCATCTTTTATCTTTATTCCTCTCATTCTTTTCCAATTCTCACCTTTTTTTTGTGGGGTT
>NC_052349.1:13397458-13427809 GCF_009727055.1 Benincasa hispida
AACATCATCACCTACCGAAAAAAAAAATACTATATTTAAAAATATTTTCTATAATTTTATCCTTAAAAACACATCCAAATAAAAGCAAAAAGAAAAGGCAATGTATCAACCTGCATAAAATTGTAGTGTTCCCTTCCAATGGATTCATTTTCTGCTATAGCGAAGTAAGCTAGAATGGGGTAATGTCCAACATATGATGCGTAGCTATCACGCTGAATGTTCACGGCCCATTCACTGTACACACAGAGATGTGAACTGAGGTTTACAAACTACTATGCAAAGCAATATAAGATGAAGGCTTTAAAGGAATAAGGAAACTAACAATCTATTTAAGTCGGCATGCCCAGTTCCCACATATTTAGCCTGCAGGTGCTCAAGCTGGGAATTGATGTTAAATCTATCACTGGCCTGTATTGTATAACCAAAACCAATATTAGCGCCCACTGAGACAACCTCAAGCAAAGACAGGAAGCCATGATCAGATCATAGATTTAAAAAATGGATTACTGATACAGAGATTATCACTAGTGTTCTAAAAAGCCCATCCGTGCGCATGGCTAGGCCTAGGCACAAGTCAGCTGCCTTGCCTTGCACACAAAATAAGACGCCCGCCTTATGTGAAGCCCTAAAGCCCAAAGCCTCGGACCTTGGGACTTTTTCATTATTTTGTAAATATTAATAATAATTAAGGTTTTTCTATTTATTAGCTAAAAATGAAATTTCCTGAGCCTAAATGTAAAATTACTTGTGTTTAGTTTTTTCTTTTCTTTTCTTTTTCATATTCCCAGTTTGACTATGCTCAAGTGAGCTTAACTCAACGGTTATTAGTATCATCTTCCTCCTAGAGGAGAGAGTTTTGATCTCCCACTCCCACAGTTATCTTATCACCGCATATGACACTAAAAATCATCTGAATAAAATGAGGAAAATAACTTAAATAAACTAAGGACTCAAAATGGTATCCTTTACTAGGAATCAAAGGATTTTTAGAGGCATGTATGTAATTCCCGTTCTTGGTTGTTCATTTCATGCAGAGCTGATTTTCATGATTGCACCAGAGTAAAATAACTCGGATTCATTTGCCAACTAAAAAGGTAAATAAACTTAAACGCTAACCAAATCTACGAATAAACGCTAAAGGGAATTACCCAAATTCCTAACCTTCCACGATATCAGAAGTATCAAAATTCAGAACGAAGAAAGACCTCCTATCAACTAAATGGAATGATCGAATGAACGTATGAACAAATGTATAAATTAGCTTCTTCAGAAGTGAAATTGCAATGAATTTTAGGGTTTTGGAATTACAGCTAAAATGAATTTAAGGAAAAGAAAAACAGATAGAAATTGGCAATACAGGAATAGAGAACATAGAAATCAAAAGATTTATGTTCGAAGAGCGCACCTGCATGTTCGATTTGGGGAAGATCCGATAGTAGCAGAGAAACAACGCGAGGTTAAGTTCTGGCCTCTGGCGCGATCCAATTCTTAAATTCCCTACGGAACGGATAAGTTCTTCATGTGACACCGTCAAAATTCTACGTTTTTTATTTAACCATTATTAAATATTAAGCTATCTTAAGAAAGGTATTCCTTTATTAAAAACAAAATTATTATAAATATTACAAAAGAGTTGTATTTTAGATGTCATTCTTAATGTCCAAAGACCAAGTATTCTCCATATATATATTTCAAGATTACACAATATTAATGTTTATGTAATCCAAGATACACATTAGAGTGAGTAATCTAAAAAGATAGACAAAGCGGAGAAATTGGAGAAATTTTCATAATTTTACTTTTGTTATTTATTTATTTTATATATTATTATTATATTTATTTATTATTATATTATTCTTTCTTTCTATCAGTGTTCTCATTGTACATCATTGTGCTCATCAATTTTACAACACGTTATTAGCACAAGCTTCTTGTCCTAAAGGTATATCATTTTTTTCCCTTTTCATTATAATCAATACATTAAATGTTGTTTTGCATATATAAATATAGCTTTTTATGATACTGTTGCCATGAAAAACCTTACAAAATTAGGGTTCACAACCCTTGACATTAATGACAATAATTATTGTCATGGATGCTCAATGTCGAAATTCACCTGGATGCTATGAACATTGGGGAAACAATTAAAGAAGGAAATACGACATCCATACAGAACAAAGCAAAAGCTACGATTTTCCTTCCTCTTCATCTCCAGTAGGGATTGAAAATGGAGTATCTTACCATAAAAGATCTTTGTATCTTGTGAAAAATTTTAAAAGAGAGGTATGATCATAAAAAAAAACAGTTATTCTTCTTAAAGCTTGTTATGAGTGGATGAATTTGAGGCTACTAGATTTTAAATCAGTAAGTGATTACAATTCCACATTATTTAAAATCAGTTCGAAATTCTTGTGAAGCGAAAAGAAAATTGTCGATGTTGATATATTAGAGAAGACATTTTCTACATTTCATGTCTCGAATATGCTCCCACAACAGCAATATCGAGAGAAGTGTTTTAAACAATATTTTAAACTAATTTCATGTCTTCTCATGGTCGAACAAAATAACGAGTTATTGATAAAAAATCATGAATCTCGACCAATCGAAACGACATCATTCATTGAAGTGAATGATGTGAATTTTATAATAATCTTGTCAAGGTTGAGATTGTGACCGCGGTAGAGGAAGAAATAATTTTTCTTTTTGTGGTAGACATTATAATCATCCAAATTTCAAGAGAACCACATGAATTGATGATCATAAAAGAAAAGTTCCATAAGATAAGAATTTGAAAGGTGATGAATAAAAATACTTTTGATGTGGTATAACTGGGCATTGGTCACGTATTTATCGTACATCGAAACACTTAGTTGACCTGTATCAAGCTTCCCTGAAGGAAAAAGAGAAAAATGTGGAAGAAAATTTTGCATACTAGGATAATGATATATTTAATCGTCTCATATGACAAATTTGGATGTGACGGACTTCTTTGAATCTTTTGAAGAGAAGATCAGCACAGTTGATGGAACATTAAGTATTTATTTGACTTTGAAAATAGCTAGACTTAATGTTGTTGTTTTTCTTATCCATCTTCATGTTTTTTTTCTCTCAGTAAATGTTAACTTTCGTATATTCCAAACGTTGTTTTTCTTTTGATGAAAAATCCTGGATCATTTTCATATATTGGGTGATTAAAAAATGAGCAAAAAAGATCTATGTCCGACAATTGTTACACACACAATACTTACAAGTAAAAAATACTTTTCCAAATTGACAATGTTGGAAGCAAAAGTAAATACAATATCAAGTTCTGCAAACTTGATTGAAGAATTTGGAAAAGCAAATATTATTTACCTACTGAAACAAAATTTACAATTGACAATGCATTGTTCTCTAGTCAACCAAAGAGAAATCTACTAAGTTTTAAAGATATACATCTTATGCCGGATTGGGAACCTGATGGCCCCAGCATTCCCTGTGAAAGTTGTCTCCATAAACCAACCGGGTCCTTTCAACATGCTTTGTCGCATATAAGATTGCTCCAAGCTAAGCACGCTTAACTTTGGAATTCTTATGATTGAGCCACCGAAAAGGAAGGTGCACCTTGTTGGTATAGGTAGTAACTTTCAATTCTTTTAAGCCTTTCTTAACCATACTTTTATGTCCTCAAGATCCCTCTCATTCAAATGTGATATCAGTTCATTCATGTACCCTTCTTGAACTTAGGTCGTTACACTGATAGTAAGAATAATGTGGAATATCTATATATTATCTTTACTGTTGTTTGAACCCTTTATGGTATCGTTTAACTCCCAAAAAGAGCCAAATATCAAAAGAAACTTTATAAAATTGAACTACTCCTATCACTACAAAAATGTAGCAACAATGGTAAGACCGAGTCGATTAGTAGGAAATGAGGGGTTTGGATGTGAAAGGAGATAAATGTGCAAGAAATTAAAATAAAAGCGGGTAAATGTAAACTAAGGATAGGAATTATCTAGTTCCAGAGCAAGAGAGATCCTATGTAATTTCAATCATTGAAATCCGTTAATTGGACATGGAATCGATTTATGCGATCATAACACTCACTTGACACGACCAAGCTAGCCTCTACAAAGGCGGACAACTAGCTAAGAACAAACCAAGAAAGCGTCCTAATTAAACTACATGCATTAAATCATAATTGGGTTCGACAGAGATCAATTATGACTAATCACATGTGCATTAAGCTTTAGGATTCCATTGTGTCGATCAATTAATGGAAAAGCCCTAACTCAATCAACCAATTTATTCTTGAACCTAGATCAAGCATGCATCCTAAAACCCAAGAGCAACCTATAAATCATAGCATACACATTCAACTGGTTACTACCGGGCAATTTTAAGCATGAACGAACATTAGAGAAATGCGCTAGCCAAAATCAACTAGCCACTACATATATTCATGATAGGAACGTCAATCCAACACACAAATATATATCAAAATCAAGCAAGATTTAAGAAAACATAAATTCATTATTGATAACTTGTAGAAATACAAGTTATTGTGGCTCATAGTTGGAACAATTAGGGTCTTTAATGATAAATTTTCATCATGTTTAGAAGAAACGCATGGAATTACTCGAACATTATCAAAATCATGCAAAAGAATGTTTATTGCTGAAGTACTGTGGCACTAATGCATGATATTGCAGGATCTCAACAAGAGGCTAAAGCATGATTAAGAAAAGTGTCGCAGGCAAAGTCTAACGCATGGGGCATGCGTCTGAGGGATTCAACGCAAGTAAGATTCATTGATTTAGGCTGTTTGTGTCAAATCACCACTTGCAAGCATGGGAACTTGCAGCAGGCGACGTCTGAAAAGCATCTGAGTGTCAGGCGGCTGACCAGGATATGGAATTTAATGCTGCCCATCATCAAATTGGAGAATATCGACGCCTATAAATAGAAGAAATCCTATCGAGTTAGAAGTTCCAAGTTCTTAACTCTCAGTTTTTAGTCTCAGTTTTAGCTTAGTCTTAGTTTTAGATCTTTAGAGCTGCATTGTGGTGACGAGAAGAACAAGAGAGAAGAGAACCACCATCATCGCCGATCAAGGAGCGGAGGAAACCGAGCTTAAGAGAGACACTTCTTCCAATTCTTCCACAAGTAGTTGTACACAACTAGAATTGAGCCAAATAGGACAAGAGATTGTACTCTGCGACTTGACTCATTTCATTTCATCTTACTTATCACTTTCATCTTTTCATTTGATTAAGTATTGGTTTTGTAAAGACAATCAGTTTCTTTATAAATTCACATATTTGATCTATCATACTTTGCCATTGTTTATTTCTTGTTTATGTTGGATGCATCTATACTTCATGCAAAATTTCATTTCGAATACTTAAACCAACTAAATCAATTGGTAAAAGCATCTTTAGCTTAAACTATTTGAGAGAATAAGTAAGCCAGCATCAAGTTAGAACGCCTAGTACATCTAGACATAGACGCACTGGTGTTTTATTGCATCTTATGTTTGACGCATGCATCCTAGAGATAGATGTTGTATGATATTCACATCGAGAAGTGTCAAATAGAGTCTAACATATAAACGCAGATAAACAAGTCATCTCATTCACATCATATTCTTGTTCATGTACATCCAACTTAGATCGACGCATATCACTTGCATCAAACTCCATTTTCACATGACCCATCATTCTCTACTCTAACCTTTTGTATTTTCTTGCACACACACACAACACCTTAGTGTAAATAACTCATTTCTCCATACACTTAGGATATCCCTACAACAGTTACAACGCAAGGTCTACGTTAGCTTTAATCTGAATCCCTGAGTTCGACCCTGGACTTACTAGAAACCTAAGTTGGATTTATACTTGGATCTGATTTAGGAAAACTTGAACGTTAATAGAGGAGTGTCATGCGTCCTGTTGCACATTACTAACACATCAACGTGTTATCAACGCATCATTCATATTTATACTTATTTTTCCAATTATTTTATACAATACACTCCTAAGCTTGAATCACGAAATCAACGAATAATTATGCATTTAGTCCAAAGAATAGAAATTTCAAGAAAAATATACAAGGTTTTTGCTCCAAAAATTAGATAGAAGCTACCTCAACATCCCATAGACAAGAGGAAGAGGAAAAGTCCAATCTATGGATTACAACCCAAAATAAATTGTAAAACCTAACCTAAGATACTAAAAATGAAGGAAAAAGAAGAAGAAGTTGGCCTCCATCGAATTTGCCTCCAAAAGATAGCATATTTGACCTAAAATTGAAAAAAAATATTAATAGAAAACATGCTCTTATCGATTCAAACCTCGAGCATCAAGGTAGCGTTGCAATGCTGGTGAAAATTTGAGGTGCACGCGGATTCAAAATTTTTCCGTCAAAATTCATAGTGTTGCAATGTTAGGAAGAGCGTTGCAACGTAGTTCCTTCAATTGTACATTTTGCCTTATAATGTTGGGCAAGTGTTGGGCGAGCGTTGCAATGCTGCGACAGAGGCATTTTGATCATTTCCTCTCTTTTGAAGCTTGGATGCTCAAATCACTTCTAAATTGCTTAAAATTAACCTTGTTCTTCGCTAAATGGTTAATTCTACCTCTCGATTGCTCGATACCTACAAAATAAGATAATAAACACATAAAATCCCTTAACAAGCCTAAATTAAGCAAGAAAACATAGCTCTTTTCGAGAGCTATCAAACACCCTCAACTTAATTCTTGCTCGTCTCAAACAAGGTAGAATAAAATATAGACATGAAATTTATGATGCAAATGAGCAACTCGAATCTCAAGGCTAAAGACAACAAACTCTTCTCAAAGAAACGATCATTTAAATGCATGCACTTAATCATGAAGTTTAAAACTAATTCTCTATCCTCTACGTGTGTGCTTAGCAAATCCTATCTAGGTCTCTACTAGCGTTGGAAGGTTTTATTTAGCCCTCAACTCGTTTTCCCCCTACTTTGTCTCAGAGGATCAAGCATTAAGCTCTTAGACTCAAGGTGGCAATGAAACAGTTAAGGGAACCAAACTTTTATTTATTTATTTTATTTATTTATTTTTACACAAAAGAGGAACTCTTATCCAGACTACGCGATCTTCATTTTGGCTTGCCCACATGGGTTATGTAGAAGACATTCAACTACGAGTAACGTATCCTTCAAAGATACCGAAGCTTACTCATTTCTCAAGGGCACTTTAGCTTAGAGGAAAACTACGAGTGTCCTAGCCGCCCCAGGTTAATCACACCCCTAAGAAAGAGGAGTAATCCTTTTCAAAAATATCATACAAACTTACTTTTACTCTACAACATGCTTACCTTTTGTTTAGCATACAACAAACTTTTACTTCACAAAACAAGAGTTTAGCAAAAATACAAGCATGCATTACTAAGTTGAGCTTTAGTTACTTAACAACTATCACCTAGACCTTTTGGATTGACAACAAACATATGGACCAAATACCTCATCCTAAGCATTCAAAACCACAAATAAGACGACTATGTACTCAGAATATGCAAGGGAACCAAGATTTTTTTTTTTTTTTTTTAATTTAGCCCAAAATCATGCATACATTTTGTGAATCCTAAACATATCGAATAGAAAGTTATCTAAATCCTATCATAGAAAGTCATCACAATACATGCATCACAAAAATCATATCAACAGCTCAACCACAAAGTTCGAGCTTAGGTGCTCAAGGATTTGCCAGACATGTATATATAACCACCACTCTCAACTTTAAAATGATACATTGTCTCCAATGTATCTCTAATCTAAACCCCAATGAAAATAAAGACAAAGGAACAGAAAACCTCCTCTGTAGACGTTTTCGTGCATAGTCTTTGAGGTTTGGCAGTAGGGGGACTCGCCTCTCAAAAAGATGCTCTTCTCTTCTAGGTCGTCTCTACAAAACAAAAACAAAAAGAAAGCTAATCTAGAAAACAAATAAAGAAAGCAAGTAAATTTTATCACCTGGCTCCCTCCAAGAAGAGTAAATTTTTAACGTCGATTGCTCGACATGACCTGTCCCCTGTTAAAGCACAAAGAAATTATCGTATTTCTCTAATCCCTTCTCTGTCCTCTGTGCTCCGAAGCTATCCGCATGATGATTACGTCCCCTCGATGCACAATCTCTCGGATGAGATGTTACTTCCACTCAATGTGTTTGTCGTGCTTGTGACTTCTAAGCTCTCGAGAATTAGCCATAACACCACTATTATCACAATAAAATGTGATGGGCTTTGACATGTCAAGAATTTTCTGAGCCAAACAACTTCCTTAGCAGCTTCATAAGCCGCTACATACTCGACCTTCATAATAGAGTCAACAATGCACCCTTGTTTTGTACTTATCCAAATTATTGCTCCTCCAATAAGAGTGAACACTGATCCTGATGTGGATTTCTTAGAATTCTTATCAGTCTGAAAATCAGAGTCCGTGTATCTAGTAAGGATTAGATCCTTAGAACCATACACGAGCATGTAGTCCCTCGTTCTCCGTAAATACTTGAGGATGTTCTTAACAACGGTCCAGTGATCATATCCTAGATTAGACTGATATCTACTGACTATCCCCACTATATTGCAGATGTTAGGTCTCGTACATAACATCACATACATCAAGTTGCCAACAGCTGATGTATAGGAGATTTGTCACATCTCTTCAACCTCTTGAGGTGTCTTAGGACACTGTTCTATAGACAATATCACCCCATGCCTGAAAGGTAGTGAGCCTCTCTTAGAGTTCTGCATCGAATATTTGACAAGCATTTTGTCAATGTACGATGCTTAAGACAGAGCTAGAATTTTTCTTTTTTGATCTTTAAAAATCTGAATTCACAAAACAAGCTGAGCCTTTCCCGAATCTTTCATTTGAAATTGGGTCGCTAGTCAGTTTTTAACTTTAGTCAGTAGACCTACATCATTCCCAACGAGTAGGATATCATCGACATACAACACTAGGAAAGCTACTAAACTATTGATGATTTTTTTGTAAACACAAAGCTACATACAACACTAGGAAAGCTAATAATTATTGATGATTTTCTTGTAAACACAAGGCTCATTAACATTCTAATAAAAGCCATAAGATTTGATCACAGTATCAAACCTTATATTCCAAGATCGAAAAGCCAGCTTCAATTCATAAATTGACTGATTAAGCCTACAAACCTTTTGCTCTTGAGCTTGGGATATAAATCCCTCGGGCTACTCCATATAAATGGTCCTCTCAATATTGCCATTCAGAAAGGCAGTCTTGACGTCCATTTGCCAAATTTCATAGTCATAATATGAAGCAATGGATAGGAGGATCCAGATAGACTTTAACATGGCAACAGGTGAGAAAATCTCCTCATAGTCGATTCCCTCAACTTGGGTGTAACCTTTGCCACTAGTCTAGTCTTGAAGATTTACACTTTTCTATCAGCACCTCATTTTCTCTTGTAGATCTATTTGAACCTATAGGTTTAACCTCATCAATTTGATCTACAAGATCCCAAACTGAATTGAAGTACATCGACTCCATTTTGAGATCCATAGCTTTGATCCACTCATCTTTGTCAACATCCTCCATTGTCTTCTTGTAAAACAATGGATCCTCAACATCTCTACATCTCTTTCAACTACCATAGCAAGGATTTAAGTTAAACCCATGTAACAGACAGGTGAGTTCGCAACCCTCCCACTGCATCGAGGTTCCTTCAACACTTAAGGTGGATTTGACCTACTAGATGATCCAACTTCAATAACTTTTGTTGAAGGTTCAGTAGTTTCTTTGGAAAATTCATTCAACACAATTTTACTGCGGGGCTTGTGCTCCCTTATGTGGTTTTCTTCAAGAACAACAACGTTTGTCGATACAAACACTTTGTTTTCTTTTGGTTCAAAGAAGTAACCACCTCTCGTTCCTTTGGGGTAGCCTACAAATAGGCATAATTTTGAACGATATTCCAGTTTCTTAGGATTAGCCTCAAGCACATGTGTTAGGCAACTCCAGATTCTAAAATGACATAAACTAGCTTTACGACCATTCTATAACTCTAAAGGTGTTCTGGTAACACTCTTGGATGGAACGCAGTTCAAAATATACGTTGTAGTCTCTACTACATACCCCAAAACGAGTCAAGTAAGAAAGCGTAACTCATCATAGACCGAACCATGTCCAACAGGGTTCAATTTCTCCTTTCTGATACACCATTCTATTGAGGTGTACCATATGCTGAGAGTTGGGATACAATTCTATGTTCTATTAAATAGTTTTGGAACGTCAGATCCATAAACTCTCCACCTCGATCAGATAGAAATGTCTTTATTGTTTTACTTAATGTATTTTCAACTTCAGCCTCGAATTCTTTGAACTTTTTAAAAGATTCAGACTTATATTGCATTAAATAAATGTACCCACATCTTGAATAATCATCAGTAAAGGTGATGAAATATTCGTAATCTCTCATAGCTTTTACATTCATCAGACCATAGAGGTCTGAATGTACTAGCTCTAAAGGTTCTTTGGCCATGTGACATTTTCCAATAAAAGGTCTTTTAGTCATCTTGCCTTCAAGGCATGACTCACACACAGGTAAAGAATTTTCTTCTAACTCGCTTAGAAGTCCATTCTTCACCAACCTCTCAATCCTATTGAGATTGGTATGTTCTAGTCTTAGGTGCCAAAATTGGGCTTTTTTTTAGGAGAAATTTCAAGTCTTTTATGTTGAGTTACCGTAAGTGTTACTAAATTTATACCATCGGCTAGTTCATATATGATTACAGGTCGAACAAAAACAAAATACTTTTTCTTGGTAGGTGTGATCCACTGGACATAAATCCAAATTTTCAATTTTTTTGATTTCTTAGAATTTTTTTTTACTCTTTCAGGTGGTATCAAGATGCCATTGTGTCGGGATATCTTATCCATCTCTCCAGGAAAATATATATCTCCAGAAAATATTTTGAGTTCAATCCTTTTTTTTTTTTTCTCCACTCAGACCAATCCGCCTACTCGGCTTCTTATACTTAAAGTTTAGGATTTACTAATAGTTGATAATTTTTTATCAAGTAAATTCCATCGAGTAAAAGCCATCGAGTAAGGATCATCGTGCATCGAGTATCGAGTTGAAAATAGAACCTTCGCTTTTTGCTGCAAAAACTCGATGCGCTGCAACGCTCCTTACAACGTTGCAATGCCTCAGATTTTGACACGATTCATCCCTCGCGCCTTGCACAACCAAGCGTCAACGCTTCTTGAATTTTCTATGATTTAACATTCCAACGCTGGCTTTAGCGTCGCGCCGCTATGCTACTGGTATAAATTTTGATTCAGTTTTTTAGCCGAAAAAAAAGGGAGAGAAGAAACCCAAACTTTTAGAGAGAGACTTTGAATTTACAGAGCTATTCTTGTAATTTTTTTTTGGAGAGATTCAATCAATTTGTATTCAATCCTTGTACCAATTATGCAACTATTAGTGGATTGCTTGAAGAATTTCATCATCCATGAGTAGGTAATCCTTTTTCTTGGGAATTATGTAGATTAGCATTTTCTTGAGACTTTTCTTTGAATTCTATTTCATGTAATTACTTTCTTTTGAATGTTCTTGCTGAGATTTAGAATAAAATTGATTAATATTGAATTGATAACTCAAGATTAATCAATTTTTATATACAAAAATTACATGGTTCTATAACAAAATTGTAATTATAGTTGCAAGAATTAGTAGTCTTGATAGAAAATTTGGACTTCTTTTCCTCTTTTCTTTAAAGAATCGATTAATTCAAAACATTCACGCAATCAATCTTGAATTTCAATCTTATGATTTCAAGATCGGAATAGTTAAGAAAACCCATGAGTTTAATGTAATTTAGGGATTCATTGTGAAATATCTTTAGGAAACAATTAAGATCTAGATTAGGGTTAATTGTCAAATTAACTAATTAGAGCATTAGGAATTTTATTCTTAATGAACTATTGAATAATCTAATTGCATGATTCTTTGTTAAGTCAATGATAGAATTGCCTAATTTATATAAAATCCCCAAGATTTCATTTCAATTGAATTTTATCTCATAATCTCTCTTACTTCTCTCATCTATAAATTTCCTATATCAATTCTTGTTTTTTTTTTTTCACTTAGTTAGTTTCTAGTTCTTGAAAGCAAACGACCCCCTGTTTACCTTTTGCATTTTGGAATTCAAACATCTATTTTAGGACAATTAATAGAGGTTTTCTTGGGATCAACCTCGTACTCCACTATTACTATGTGTTAGTTCTAGTTGTAGTTAGAGTATTATAAATTTTATTTGTTTTGGGTAAGATAGAATTAACGACACCTATTTCACACCAAACAGGGTGCTTTAGTTGCTAACAGTCTTAGCACATAAAGGTAATTTTCCAATTTTGCAGAACAAATATCAACACCATTTTTTGGAAATAAACACTCTATTTACATTGAAGTTGATACAATAAGACTGTTTAAGCAAACACTTTACAGAAATTAGGTTCCTTTTCAAACCAGGAACTACATAAACATTTTCTAGTAAAATGAATTTATTCTATAAAGTCAATTGGAGGCCTCCCACTTCTCCAACCGAGACGATGTGCCCAGTTCCAACCCGCATCGTCATCTTACTAGCATCTAGTTACCGCAAGGAACTAATTCCCTAAAATGAAGAACAATCTTATCGAAGAGTACCTATGAGCAGAAGCAAGATCGTTCCAAATTCATTGTGACAGAAACACAAGCATTCACAAGCATATATACAAGTTATGCAATTCAGAACAAATTACGTCATGCTTTGAAAACTTAAATACAAAGAACAAAGAGAATCACCTTTGAAGAACTTTTCTTCTCTTTATCTATCGCTCTCGCTTGGAACAACACCTCTCACTGTTGCTGTGCACGCCAAGCCAATCGTCCACCAAATCTCGTTGTCGCTCACCACCGAACTTTTGGGATTGGTGTCGTAGTTGTAAACTGTACACATTGTTATGAATAAAATAAGAGTTATTTTATTTTGAATTTACTCATAAAATAAGAGTTGTTTTATTTTGCATTTACTCATATCCAATAAACAAAACTCCATGGTTATTGTACGTAAACTCAAGCATGTATGTGAGATATACAAGTGGATCATGCCTTAAGTGATAACCTAAAAAAGATCTGTAATATAACGATAGGAGGGATACCTGATCCTTGTGACACTACTGATACAACTCGCTTTGTAGAGGTTTGCAAGTGTCGTGAACTACTACAGATGATTGATATTGACCATTCATATGGAGACATGCAAGTGGGGGTGTCCTATACAAAGAGTTTGTATAAGACTAGACCACGAGATGATTTGTCTCTTTATATAACGCCGTTGATACTTGAGACTTACATCTCATCTAAACAACCATAGGTGACATGACCCTAATCTTGAATGTTTTAGGAATTCCTGTCTTTAAGGGTGGTCCTTTGATTAGTATGGGTGAGAGTGACCAGATTTCCAACTCAAAAAAGCCTATCTTTTTGGGGATTTATTTGATTTGTGTTACACAAGATGGAATTCACTCATTCCCTGAAGCCCTTCAGGGCTAATTTCGGGTCTTGAACATAGTGGCCACATCTTCTCTTTGAAAGAGAGGACTCAGTCATAGTAGGACTATGACTTATGTTCATTAGAGGGATTAGTGGTACTTAAGGAGTTAGATGTAACTATAGGGGCATAATGGAAAATTAGCTCAGCTATACTTACGAGCGATCTTGAGGGTTATCGCACTGTTGATTGGTTGATATAGACACAAAATATATTTGTAGTAAGGAAAGTGCAGCTGTCGGTCTTTAATGGAGTAACAATTAACGGATGGTGGATCCTGTGACTAAAGAGTTTAGTCAATTATTCACGTATCGTTGGAGCTTCAAGCTACAGGTTCATAAGGTCCCCTTGATAGCTCAATGGATTTAAGTTGAGAATCACTTCTTGGGGTTGATTTGAAATGTTCAAATTGACAAGAGGGAATTCAATTATATATGATATAATTGGTATTATGTATGAGATACATCAAGTGGAAGATTAATGTAAATATGATTTACATTAAGTACCATAAAATAAAAAAAGAACTAAAGTTTATATGTTTAATGAGATGAAATATTAAAACTATATGTTATAAATATAATATGGTAAGTTGATTAACATATATATTTATAATAATATTAATTATTGGATAATTATCTCTTTTTCTCTAATAACCAATTAAGTGGGATGTTATTAGTGGTTTTATGGTAACCGTGAGATAAAAGGAAAAATGTTTTCCTAAATTTAGAAGAGTTGGTACTTTTGGAAAGGAACTCACGAAAATTGTTATCAGGTGAAATTGTTTCACTAAACAATAGTTGATAGACAGACTAAACGATCATGGAGTGTTACTATACGATAGTTCACTCAGCTGGTCGTAGCTAAACAATCGCAGGGCATTGTCTATATGATAGGTTTCCTTCTTTTACTCGATTGAGCATTCGTCTATACAATAGACACTTCTCATCTCCCACTTGCTCAATTGTCTACATGATTGTTGTTTCTCTAGTCTCATCCTCTAACCAAGTCTATACAGAGCCCACACTTTTGGATTCTCACACCGAGAATACCAAGGTAACCATTGTGGTGGTGTCCTCACTCAACTTGACCGAGTTCGAGGTTTTGAAAGTCATTCGTTGTGTGCTTGCATTGTTCTATGGTGGTTGCTATTGTTCATGTTGTGTTGCGGTCGTTGTGTTCGAGCGTTTGTGTATTACTATCTTGGAGACTGAACGAGTGTTCATGATCGAGGGAATTTGATGCATGAGTCTTGAAAGGTATGTATACTGTATCCCTTGATCTCATCTGTAAGCATGTTGTAATTTCGTATTGTACATGACTTGTTAGTTTCCATTTCTTGGATTGTAATTGTGTGTGTTCAATATCGAATGGAATTTGGAACAATCATTCTGTTGCTCAAGGAAATCCTCATGTCTGATTTCCTTTAATTGGTATCAGAGCCAGGTTATTCTGATATTCTAAATTTCACTTCTGTTTTGAACTTCTTTTGCAGTCGTGGTGGGTTTTCTGCATTGCATTTAAATGTTAAATGTGTTTGTGGATGGTGTTGATGAATGTTTATGGGTTAATTACCTTTGTTTAAAGCTTTCTTTAAAGTTACAAAGTGTTAATTTGTAAGGGTCCCTGTGTTTTTGGACATAATTAACAAGTAATCGAGTATGTAATTCAAAGTTTTTGAGTTTTTTGAGTCGTTCGGGATGAAGTTTTGAAGCATGGAGATGCAGTTCTCAGTAAGGAAGAAGACTAAGAGTTGGTCGTATCGTATAACCTCAGGTAAACGATTGTTGGGATTGGCTAAATGATCGTGTAGTATTTACTAAACGATCATTTAGCTAATTCTAAATGATGGGGTAAAGCATTTACTTTATCACGTAGCGTTTACGATCGCGTGGACGCTAGAGGTAAACGATCGAGTAAGAGAATTTGATACTCATTGTTTAATAAAAGATGCGCGCACTAAATGATCGTGTAGTTAGCATACCTCATCGTATAGTCACTGATTACACGATCATGCGGTATACGATACTTTGGCGCTCACTCAGCGATCGTTTAAACGATTGTGCTTCACCACATTGTTGACGTTTAGACATCGTTTAAGGTTTGTGTTATGCGTTCGCACTGCACGATCGCGTACCTCATGCTTCATCACATAGTAAAAGGTACATGATCGTAGCTAAACGATCGTTTAGCTCTGTAAGCATAGGTAAATGATTGAGTAAAGCGTTTACTCTTTCGTGTAGGCGATCACTCGAGTTTGGTACATGATCAGTGGAGACACGAACTTCGATCAGACGGTTCAAGACCCGGTTTGCCTGTTTGAATCATTGACTTTTTGCTATTTGTAATAGTTAGCTTTAGTTTTGAGGATTTGAGGCTAATTATCTCGGTTCATCAACTTGTGTTTCATATACATGAGATTTATGTTGGTTTATATGGAATAGTGTATGACATATAGATTTGAAACCCACCTTAGATTGTGCAATTATTCATGCATCATGTATTATAAGTGTTATAATATGGTATGATGAAATTACAAGAAAGCATGCGCATGCATCATGAAATATAAGAGCTATATTTATGTATGCAGTAAGCATATTCATGCATCATCTTTATATTATAAGCGTTATAGTATAAGGGTGTATGGAAGCATGTGTGCTTGGTTCGTTGCTTGGTTATATAAGTGTTATATAAAAGTAGCAATGAATGAACAATGTGTAGAGCATGACACTTAGGCTAATTTAGAAGCATTATGAATGCCTTATATGTGTTTGCTTCGCGTTGTGGATGGTTTTGGTTGTTTATGTTATAAGCGTTATAATGGAAATTAGAACTAAAATCAGTTGCATGTGAACTTAGGCAAACTCACGTTTTAAAAGGGTTTTAAAATTAGATTGAGATAGACCTAAGTTCAAGGTTCTAATGGGATTAGCAACCTGGTTTAATCTTTTTAAATTGGTTTAATAGGATTAAATTGATTGGCATAAAGGATTAAAAATTGTATTAAATCTATCTCTTTTATCTAAGGCGGGTTCTCTCTAGGTTGGGGTACTTAAGCTGGCGGAAATGGAATACCCTTACCTGGGAACCTACCTAGAAAGGTGAATTAGATAGATTTTCTACAGGCATACGACAGTTGGTCAAAGACTCCGTTAAAGAGTTTAATGGATGATGATCAAAAGTTATTCAACTTTCCAAAGTAAAAGTTACTCTTGGGCAAACCTAAAAAGTCACTTAGTTAAAAATTCTTAGCCATATTTTTTTAAAGCAAACTAAACCCTAGGTTATGAAATATTCAGTGGAAGGAAGAGATGTATATAATATGTCAATGATTCCACTCACGTTTCTCCCTGAATGTTCATGCTGTGAGATTCATGCTTGGTCTCGTGGTACCCTGGGAGCATCCCCCTTCAGATGGTATTTGCATGAGTCAATATCAAGGTAGACAAAGAGAATATTTATAGTAAGTGGGTAAAGGGTGTGTGTCAACATGTCCTACGGTCTCTTTCATTGGTTTGCACCGTGAGATCATTCTTGCACTGTCTTGTGGCACCCTGGGAGTGTTCTCCTTTGGATGGGTTTGTGAAAGAGTTAAATAACATGTAGCCGAAGTATTAAAGATCCATAAGCATTCAAACTCACTAATTTTGGCAGAAACTAAAGCATATTTTTTCTAAAAAGTGGGTTTTAAGATCATACCTTTGAAGAACTCTCCAAGAAAACGAGTGTACAACAGCAGTCTTCTCTTGATATCACTGTGAACCACCTCAAAGCATTCCCTACTATCTTCTTGGAGCTTTAGGCAGAGTTATGGGACTTAAGAATAGTTTGAAGATGTGAAGAACCAAGAAGAACTCACAGTAGCCGATAAGAAGAACCGTTTCTTCAAACAGAAGTATTTTCTCTGAAAATTATGCATTCATCATTCTCAAATGACTCCAATCTTCTTTATATATAGTAGATGAGTATGCAAAGAAGTGGAGTGCATGGCTTGCAGCTTATGTTTGGAGAATTAATGTAGAGAGGATAATGGCCTTTATGTGAGCATGAAGATGAAGGTAATGGAAAAAATTCAATCTCCATTTTGTACAACTATGCAAAACGAATTTCATTTTTCTTTTTAAAAAATAAAATGATTTCTAAAACATTTTAATTCAAAAAATATTTTCTTAAATTAATTTAAAATATTGATTAATTTAATATCAAATATTAAATTAATTTTTACACAATAATCATCTTCTTATATTTAAATCATATTTAAATATATATTCTCTTATTCCGTTTAATTTGAACGTTTCAAATTAATTTCTCAAGCTACCCCTAAAGCTTATCCATTTACGAGCTAGTAGGGGGACCTCGCGGACCTACAGATCATGGGCTTCAACGATTCGAGATTAATTGGCTAAACTCATTAGTCCAACCTAACCCTCATTCATTAACTAATGGGATACTCAACTATAGCCCATAGTTGAACTCCCCTCACTGTAGATATATTATTTCCACTTAATAATCATAATCAGTAAGTCGATCCTTCATAAGTTGTTCGTAATCACAACTAGGTCCACAATACCGTTTTACCCTTGTGAATACATCTTGTTCCTTAAGTTCCTACCGATCCTCTTATGAACAATTCTGATTCATAATCTCTATGAATCAAATCCTTTCTCTATCATTAGAAGGTGGGGCCTCAATTGTTCAAGACTTGGAGTCAGTACTTAAGAGAACAATCTATCTGCTAACCCTAAATAGGGTAGGAGTAAATTCTATCTTGCAAGACTATGTCCCCAGCTATTCATCCGTTTTTATCCCAAAATGGTAAGTTTATTGAGCAATGCTATTAGACTGCCCTCACCGTTTGCAAATCAAAGGATAATCCCGAACAAACAGGAGTTCATAGATAGCTTAGGATTAAGATCGAGTTAACCTAGGTTATATAATAAATGAAATAGTCAGTTTTAACAATAAACGATCGTTATAAAGAAAAGTGACTATTTTTATGGTCCAATCTATATGCAAACTCATTGCATAGGATGCCCCCACTCTCATGTCTAAATATGAACAATTTGTGGATCACGTCGTTTGTAGCACCTTACAACTTCTTGTAACAACTACAGAGTGAGTCGCATCCAATAGTGTTACCAAGATGAGATACCCAATTTCATCTATATACTTATTAGACCATTTAAGCTATATACTATCAAATTGATCCTGTTTATATCACTATATAAAGTTATAGCATTCAGACTATAGCCAAGGATGTGTTTATTGGATTTTCATAATAAGATGCAAAATCAACAAGTCATTATTATTGATAAAATAGAATGTTTAACATGAACTGCATGTTCTAAGATATTCCCAACATTTTGTGTAGTTGGTCAATATCAAAGTGAACTCCAGAAATGGATTGGGTCACTTTAGTTTTTGCCCCAATTGGAATTTTTCCCTTCAGATTGGTTGCTTGGGGTGGAACTTTATGGCCTAAAATGACGAGTCAGACTTAGAGAAATTGTTAAGTAAGTTAATGATTTCTTGACCAAATCAATGATGGCTAGTCGTTATAGGAACACAAGTTGTTCTAGTATTAATGGCTGGTTGAGAATGTCTTAATTTAGAGGAGGGATAAATTGACCACTCTTTGGCGACTTTTATCCTATACCTTTGAAGCGTCGTTGCGAAACTAGATGTCAAACGAGGTTCATGTTAGTTTTGCTAAACCGTATTGGATGTTTTATGTTTTCTCAACGAGTATTTGCTTAAAACCTAACGTAGGTCAATGTGTTTTTGTTTTCAGCAATATGTTTGATTTTCCATTAAATTTCTCTAGTTTGACCGATTCCATATAGTGGAAAGAGTCTTGTAAAATATATTTCGTGGTAAACAACTTCGAGTATGTCATGGTTGAGGAGTGTCCTCAAGTCCCAACCTTTGATACACTGCGAAGTGTTCGTAATGCATATGAGATGTGGATGTAGGCTAATTCATTGGCTTGAATTCACATATTGGCTAGCATACCTGATGCTTTGGCCAAAAGAGTTGAGAACATGGTCATTGCACGAGAGATCATGAAATCGTTGCAAGAATTGTTTGAACGCTAGTTCTTACTTTTTTAGCACAAAGAGATGAATGACAATAACAGTAGTGTCAGTTCCCAAATTAAACTCCATGAAGAGAAAGCAAGTGTTGCTGACTCTATTACAGTTCATCGACGAGAAGTGTTCTCTGACATGAAACTTGGAGAATATTTAGGTTCTGATACTGATCCCACTACTCTCTAAAAGAGGAGGAAGTATAAAGACAGTAAATATGATTTATTGGTCTTGGAGACGTGTTTGGTAGAGAATAATGATTCTGCATAGATCCTTGATTTGGGTGTTACTAATCACGTTAGTTCCTCTTACCGAGGATTTAATTCCTGACAAACATTGCCATAGGGAGAGCTGACTTTTCGAGTCGGTACTGGTGAGGTTGTTTCAACTGTGTCGTAGGCAGGTTGAAGTTATTTTTGGACAAGAAACGTTATTTGTTATTGGATAATGTTTTTGTAGTTCCTCATATCAAGAGGAACTTAATCTCAGTTTCTTGTCTCATTGAACAAGGTTATATTGTCTCTTTTTCTGAATGTAAAGTGTTTATTTTCAAGAATGGCATGGAGATGGATTTTAGTTCAATGGAAAATAACTTGTATATACTAAGGTCGTTAGTCATAAAAGCCTTGTTTAATACTGAAATATTTAGTACGACGACAATAGCTAAAAGACCAAAGGTTTCTCCAAAAGAAAACGTCCATCTTTGGTATCTAAGGTTAGGTCACATCACTCTCAATAGGATTGAGCAGTTGGTGAAATGTGGACTTCTAAAGAGTTGAGAAGAAAACTTTTTGTCGGTGTGTGTATCATGCCTCGGCAAGATAACCAAGCAAACTTTTACTGGAAAAGGTTACAAAGCCAATGAAGCCTTAGAGCTTGTACATTCTGACCTTTGTGGTCCGATGAGTGTTTGGGCTCGAGATGGGTATGAATATTTCATCTCTTTCATAGATGATCATCCAAGGTACGGGTATCTCTACCTAATGCAATGTAAGTCTGAAGCCCTTGACAAGTTCAAAGAGTATAAGGATGAACTTGAAAACTTGTAAGGTAAGAGAATAAAAATACTACGATCTGATCATGATGGAGAGTATATGGACCTCTAATTCCAGAACTATATCATAGAACATGGAATTATGTCCCAACTCTCGGCCCCAGGTATACCTCAGTAAAATGGTGTATCAGAAAGGAGAAACATATCTTGTTGGACATGGTTTGGTCTATGATGAGTTATGCTCATCTTCCAGACTCGTTTTGGGGTTTTGCAGTGGAGACCACATGTTATATTCTGAACAATGTTCCCTTGAAAAGTGTTTCTGAAACACCTTTTAAGTTGTGAAAAGGCCGTAAAGATAGTTTACGCCACTTCAGGATTTGGGGGTATCCACCCCACGTGCTTACGGAATTAGCCTTTAAGGGAGTAATCTATCTACTTACCCTTGCTTTGAGGAATGAGTGAATTCCATCTTGTGTAGCTAAGTTCCTAGCTTCTAAATCAAACGAATCCCCAAAGTGGTAGGTTTGAGTCGGAAATCTGGCCATTCGCACCCATGTAAATCAAAGGACCACCCTCAAAGGCAGGAGTTCCCAACTCACTTGTATAGGACGCCCCCGCTCGTACGTCTCCACATGAATGATCCTTTCCACATGAATGATCAAGATCAGACCATCTGTAGTAAGTCACAGTACTTGTAACTCTCTACAAAGCGAGCCTCATCCGTAGTGTCACCAGGATAAGGTTTCCCTCCTATTTCCATATTACATACCATTTTGGTTATCACTTAAGGCATGATCCACCTGTATGTCTCCACATACATGCTTAAGTTACAACGATAACTAGGGATCTTAGTTTATTGGTTTGTGGTAAAGCAATTAAAACATCCCATGTTTCACAGACAACAGTGAAGAAAATATAATATATTATTACATCACAAGCTTTTGTTCAATACAATGTTTATAAACTACAGGACCCAACGAGAGTTTAGAGCATCATCCTCAACAATTAGTGGCGCCAGAATCTATAATCCAGGCAGAATCATCATTCTTCACTAAACATGTTTCTAATACAAGCAAATCACATTTACTTTACTTGGCCTTCTTTTTTTCTGTCAAGTACTTAGGACAGTTCCTTTTCCAAAGTCCCTCTTGGTTGTAATGGAAACAGATGCCCTTTACAACCTTGGCTTTCTTTTGAGCAACAATTGGTGGGTTAGCTTTCCCCTTTCCACTTTTCTTCTTCTTCCACTTTTTGGTTCCGGAGGAAAAAGGTATAGACTTTGTCCTAGAAGTCGAACCTTTTTGGAACTTCTTAGAGGATGAAGCAACATTTATTTCACCTTTTTGTCCTTTACTTTTTATCAAGGACTGGAAGGTTTGTAGCTCGTTGAGAAGGGTGGTTAGGTTATAGTCAATCCTGTTTAAAACAACATTGCTACAAAGTGTAGGAAACTTTCAAGTAAAGATTTCAAAATCAAGCTAACTTGGATGGCTTCGTCGATGACAAACCCATTCATCTCCGCCACGTTGAAGTGGACCATTATGTTAAGAACATGTTCCCCAATAGATGCCCTTTCTTGCATACGGGCATTGAAGATGTGTTTGAGAGTGTCATGTTTTAGCTATGCAAACAGTTGTCCAAACATTCCCTTCAGGGACTTCATGATCTCATGAGTTGCGAGATGAGCTCATGCTTCTTGGCCAAGACTTGGGAAAGTCTCGCCAAGATATACACTTAGGCCTTTTCGTTTGTCGTGTCCAATGCTCGTATGCTTCTTGAACATTTCGAGCATCATTGGGAGTTGAAATAGGGGGACAATCCTCCATCAGGAAAAAACGAAGGTCATCGATTGTAAGAATTGTGTTGATCGTGTTCTTCTATGAAATATAATTTTCACCCGTTAATTTTTTGGCGGCGAGTAAATTTAAGGTCACGGAAGTCATATTGATAAAAGATTGTTGAAACTATACAAATTATTTATTATTAGTTTATTTGCATTAAACCAACAAGACAAACAATCAACGCAAAATAGTCTAATGTACCCTAAGTGATATCTATTTTGCAATGATGTTTCAGTGAGGCAAGACAAAAGTCACCATAAGGTGATCAAGTGCTTCTTCACTGAAATGGGACATTCCCAACCAATAGACAGAACAACACCTTGTTACTGTAACTATCAGTCACCATTGTTCGGTCTAGAATTTGTTAAACTCGCTTAACAATTCTTGTAAGTTTAACCTCTCATTTTAGGTCCTAGAGTTCAGCCCCATTGAGGAAACCGTAGGGAAAACCCGATTGGGACATGAAATTAAAGCAACCCTATCCATGACTGGAGTTTCAATAAAGGGTCATGCAAAAATGTCATCCTTTAAGGGGACACCTACGACACCACGAGGCCATGTATGAAACCTTACTTCAAACTAATGAGAGAGACCGAGAGATGTGTTGTCACACGTTCTACTCCCACTTATTATAAACACTCTCTCCATTCACCTTGATATTGATCTATAAAAATGTCACTCGTAGAGGAACACCCATGGTGCCTCGAGGTCGAGTATAAATCTCACGGTGTGAACTTTAAAGAGAAATGTGAAGAAGATAAAATGTAGTATCATATATCCCATTTTCCTCCCACTGAGTATTTTACCTAGGGTTAATTGACTTAGGAAAATCCAGCTACTGATTGTAACTAAGTGATTGTTTAATTTTCCCAAAAACAACATTTGTCTTTGGATAGTTAAACAATTTTGATTAATGTCTATCAAACTCTTTAATAAACTTTAATCAAACTTGCACGCATGTAACAAATCTATATAATTCACCTTTCCAGGTAAGTTCCCAGTTAAGGGTGTTACGTTTCCATCAACTTAAATACCCCAGCCTAAACAGAACTCGCTTTAGACAAAAGGTACCTTATAGATACATTTGTTACATTGTTGATCTTTTATTATGAATCAATTTAGTCCTATTAAATCGATTAAAATATTAAATTTAGATTTCTAATCTCATTAGAAACGTGATCTTAGGTCTATCTCAATCATATTTTTTTAAAAAAAAATTAAAAGATGAATAAAACCTAAGGTTTGCATGCAACATTGAATTATTGATTTTAATTTCTAAATTCATTTAATTATAAAGATTATAAAAAAATGAAAAAAAAATCAAAACCAATCAATTGCATCAAATGACATACTTAGTTACCGTAGGTAATGTCATGCTTTATGCATTTCCATTTCATTACCAGCTATATATAACAATTACATAATAATGTAACGAAATAATTAATAACATTCTTCCATACATACTCAAAACTATATACTGTAATATTTATAATATAAATGATACATGACAATGTTATTAATGAATACAAACATATAATATAACACTTATATTATATGATGCATGAGCATACTATATTAATTGAATCATGCAACTTTATATATTATAATATTTATAATATAAATGATGCATGAAATTAAATGCATACCCATGGTGAGTTTTAATTCTATATAACATACAATATGACATATATATATAAAATAAAACATACATCACATGTATATTAAAACAACATATAATGGACTGGGATTGAACACCTACAAGAAAAAGTAAAAACTAACTATTACATAAAACATATCCATCTGGTTTGAACATAGGTGAACTGAGCCTTGAACCGCTCGACCGAACCAGGAACCGATCCAGATGACACCTAAAAAGCTCGAACTAGAGAATTCAGGAACTAAACCGGACCGACAAACCATGAATCACGCGCGAACTAGAGCTAAATCGCTTGAAATTTTCGTCTTGGAGCATCGTAACAATGTGTCGCGTTGCGACGCTACGAAAATTTCATTTTGTTTGCCACATCACATTGTCGCAATGCTAGGGCACAATGTTATGACGCTGCAGCACGGTCGCCCACTGTGTTCTTTTGGACTGGTTCAAAAGAATTGTCGAACTCTACATCGAATTCTCCAAAAAACGTACAGGGATCCCATGAACGACTCAACAATTGAATACAAACTCGATAACCGTAATTTATGCCCCAAAACATGGGCCTTTACAGATCGGAAAAAAAAAAACATAAAGGAAACCCATAAATCTATATCCAATCCCAAAATTATCCATTAATGAAAACCACAATTCAAAAACATTCATCTTATAAACAATTTGACGAACTGCAGAATAATAAAATCCATCAAAACTGTAAAATTAATTAAAAAAAAATGGAAATTTGGGTTCAAAATCAGTGCTCTGATACCAATTAAAGGTACCCTAGTAAGGAGAACCTTGAGCGGAAGCGGATAGCTGAAAAAGAAAAATTATGCATTCATAAATTCAAATACAACATGCTAAATAGAAATTGTAGAGAAATAAATTTGGGTTTCAAAAATCCTTACCTTTGAAGACGTTTCTTCAAATCTCTGTGAAAAACTCATACAATTGTAAGGGCAATTGGGCACCACCACAAGAATGACCTCGGTATTCTCTAGTGAGAATCCAGGAGGTGTAGGCTCTGATGAATTTGAATTGAGAGGAAGAGGAAGGAAATTTCTTCTCTTGGATCTCTTTCAAATCACAGAACTGTTCTGTGAAAAATGTTACAGGAAGAAGACTAAAAGATGTTAGTTTCTAAAAATATGCAGTATAAGAAAATAGGATCACAAAACATTCTAATTCATCAATTTTGGCTTTGAATTAAGCATGTTTATGAGATGTTAAGAGGGTTTTACATATAGCTTTGAAAATCTACTTCAAACTCGAAATTCAGCTTCAATCTGCTCCAATTCAAGTCGTGGACCACGACTAAAGTTTTCCTACTATCCTCTAGGAGCCTTAGATTGAGTTGTGGGACTCAAAACAAACTTGATTTTTGGGAATTGAGAAGAAAGGGAGACTTTTTTTGGTTTTCACTTGTTGAAGAACACCTTCTTCAACCTTCTGATTTCAGTAAAAAAAAAAAAAAAAAAAAAATAGAGGTTGCATGAATGTTTTCAGCTCAATCCTTTTCTCTTTTAACCAGCCACAACATGCATTCTCATTACATCAAAACTGGCCAGCTCCAGTTTGAGAATTTTAAGTGGAATGTAGTGAGGTATGAGGCTTGAAAAACTAAGTGGAAAAATCCAACCTTTTGGTTTTTCCAAATTTCCAATTTCCTTTTATTTTGAATTTGTTTTTCAAAATCAAATTACTTTTCAATTTTAATTCTGAATTAAAACTGAAATTTTATTAATTTTACAAAAAAATAATTCAATAATTAATTTTTCTAATAAAATTAATAATTAATAATTAAATATTTAATTAATTCTATTAATTTAATATCAAATATTAAATTAATTTGTCATTAATTCCATCACCATGAATCTCCATTCATGAAATTAATATTTAAATATTAATTGTGTTGGGGTTGATGCCCTAAAGTCTCGTGTCTTGTAGTTTGTAAACAGTTTGTACGAACACTTGTGTTGTTAATATATGATATTTACTTCACATCTTGTATTTTGCTCAGTTACTTGTTTTATTTGCTTTATCACAAACCAATAAACATAAAATCTCTGGTTATTTGTATGTGACTCAAGCATGTATGTGGTGACATACAAGTGGATCATGTCTTGAGTGATAACCAAAATGGTATGTAGTATATGGATATAGGAGGGAAACCTTATCTTGGTAACGCCACGGATGCGGCCCGCTTTGTGGAATGGTCACAAGTGTTGTGACTTGTTACAGATGGTCTAATCCTGATCATTCGTGTTGGGGACATGCGAGTAGGGGCGTCCTATACAAAGAGTTTGTATAAGACCTGACCATGAAGTGTTAACGTCTCGTTATATAACACCGTTCATGACAGAGACTTCACTTCACTAGAATGACCATAGGTACATGACCTCAATCTTGAGTGAGTTAGGAACTCCTGCCATTAAGGGCGGTCCTTTGATTTGTATGGGTGCGAGTGGCCAGGTTGCCGATTCAAACCTACTATTTTGGGGATTCATCTAATTTGGGAGCTGAGAACTCAGCTACACAAGATGGAATTCACTCATTCCCTGAGGTAGGGGTAAGTAGATAGATTACTCCCTTAAGGGCTGATTCGGGGCTTGAACGATGTGGTGCCACACACCTTCTCTTGGCCAAGAGGTTTCACAATAGTTGGACTATGTTGTGATTGTTCATTAGAAGAATCAGTGGTACATAAGGAGTGAGATGTAACTACAAGGGAAAAACGGTAATTTGACCCAGCTGTACTTACGAGCATCTATGAAGGGTCATCATACTCATGATTGGTTATATCAAATGGACATAGAAATATATTTGTGGTAAGAAGAGTTCAGTTGTTGGTCTTTAGTGGAATGCCTGACAATTAATGGATGGTGGATCTCGTGGCTAAAGAGTTTAATCAGTTATTCACGGACCGTTGGCTTCAAGCTATAGGTTATTAGGTCCCTGGGTAGCTTGGATAAACTCGAGAACCAGTATTTGGGTTAATTAGAAATGTTCAAATTGACAAGAGAAAGTTCGATTATAATATGATATAATTGGATTGGTTGATTATATATGATATAATAGGCTAAATGTATGGGATATATTATTTTAGAGGAAATTAGAAATAAATATGATTTATATCAGGTAGAGGAGAAAATATATAGTAGATATGTGATATCAAAACTATAGGATAAAAATATAATATGATTATATTTATTAATTAATTAGTTGATTAATTATATGATAATTAATCAAATTCACGTTCGGACGTGGGTTAGTGGGGCAATATCGATTATTGTAACCGATGAATTAAAATGAAAAATGTTTTCATTTTGAATCGCCCTTCGTTCGATCGATCGCCCAAAAAGAAGAATTTTGGAAGCGTGCGTTGGAGAATTGTAAACGATCGTTTAAAGAATTGAGAGACTATACGATAGCTCCTCTCCGCCTAAACGATCGTCTACCTTGCGCCTAAATGATCGCTCACTGTTGCCTACACAATCGCATAGCTTCTCTAAACAATCGTATAGTGTGCCGTTTTTGCTAAACGATCGTTCAGTAAATCTACACGATCGTGTAGCTTCTCTTAAACGATAAGCATTTCTGCTATGCGATAGCGTCTTTTTCCCTCCCAATTGCTTATCGCCTACATGATTTGTGTTTCCTCCTTCCTCTACCAAATTTACCAAAGACCACCCTTTAGGTTTTCACTCCGAGAATACCCGGGGCTCTTTAGTGGTGGTGGTGTCCTTGCGGCATTTGTGTTCGTGCTGCTGTTGTCGACGCTGCTGCTGGGTGTTGGTAGACCGCGTGGAGGTTTCCGCTGCGGTGAGTTCTGGAGTTTCAAAGACGGTCTTCAACTGGTATGGAGCTCTCTCCTTTGTTATATCTTTTTCTTAGCATGTCATTAATTAAGATTTGTTTGCATGACTGTATATTGAATGTATATTGTTGTATTTCGGTCACTGTGAGATCGGAGCGATCCGAACGCGCTCATGGAACTCTTAGATATGAGATCCTTCAATTGGTATCAGAGACAGGTTCTGATACTCCGATTTCATTTGTTGCAACGAAATGAGATTTACATTCATGGTTGGTGCATTTCTACGTTGTTTAATGGTTAAACTTGTTGTGGATGTGCGGATTAATGGATGTTTTTAGGATGATTAGCCTTGGTTTGATTTAGATCCTTTTACATTTGCGGTTCCTTGTAAAGGCCCTTTCGTTTTTTGGCATTAATAATCGTTATCGAGTCTTTATTCAAATTTTGTTTGAAGTTTTGAGTCATTCTTCGCGATCTGGGCAAGCGTTGCGGTTCTTCGAGGAAGGAGGCAATCTAGGGTTGATCACATCGTGCAGAAGATGTTCTACGCGATCGCTGTTGATCGCATCGTAAAGATGAAGGAGTACGCGATCGCGGTTGAATGCATCGGTTAAATGATAGGGTATGCGATCAAGAGTTGATCGTATCGTTTTGACGATCGGTACGCGATCTCTGAGTATCGCATCGTGTAGACGATGAGATGTTCGCGAATCGCTTAACGCACGGGCGCGCTAGACGATTGCTTAGGTCAGCAAGCTTCATCGCTTAGTAACTGACTAAACGATTGCTTAGTATCGCAAGGTAAATCGTTTACCTGGTTGCACGCATCGTGTAAACGATGAGATGCTCGCGTATCGTTTAAAGTGCGCGCGCTAGACGATCGTTTATGTCAGCAAGCTTCATCACTTAGTAACGCTTGGTAAATCATTTACCTGTTGTCGCGCTACACGATCGTATAGACGATCAGGCTTCGCAACCTCGTCGTCGTCTACGCGATCGTTTAATTATGCTTTTATCGTCTAGTGCACGTTGAACGATCGTCTACCTATTGGAGTTTACTACACGATGGAGACCTCCTAGCGGTTCAAAACCCGGTTCGCCTGTGAACTGGTTTGCTCGATGAAAAAGGTTATAGATGGGGTTTTTTCATTTTAGTTTTTGTAAAGGCTCATCTCGGTCCATTAATCCTTTATTTATTACATACAATGTATGTTTTTATGTCATATGGTATGCACATATAGTAAATCCCACCTTAGGTTATGCAATAGTCATGCATCATCTCTTTATTGTAATTGTTATAATTTAGAGAATCATGATTTAATTATGTAAGAGCATGCTCATGCATCATATAATATAAGAATTATATTTATGCATGCATAAAAAGCATTGACATGCATCATCTTTATATTGTAATTGTTATAATATAAGGGTGAATGATAGCATGTTTGCTTGGTTGTTATGCGTTATATAAAAGTTATATATAATAATGACCGGAAATTGTATGAAGCATGACACATAGGTTATTTTATAAATGTTATAAACGCCTCGTTGTGCGCAATGTATTTTAGTTGTTTCTTTTTAAAAGTTAAAGAGAAATTAGAACTAAAAGAAATAAGAAAGACATGCATGCTCACTTAGGTTTAATTCATGGTTTTAAAGTGTTTAAAACTTGGATCACATAGACCTAAGATCATGGTTCTAATATGATTAGAAACCCTAAGGATTTAATCTTTTAATCAGTTTAATAGGATTAAATTGGCTAATAAAAGGTTAAAGTGTAGCAAATCCATTTATAAGGGACCTTTTTTTCTAAGGCGGGTTCTATCTAGGCTGGGGTATTTAAGTTGACGGAAATGTAACACCCCTACCTGAGAACTTACTTGGAAAGGTGAATTAGATAGATTTGATGCGTGCATGCAAGTTAAGAAAAGTCCATTAAAGTGTTTAAATGTGACTACTTGAACTTGTTCATATTTCATAGACAAATGTTGTTTATGAACAGCGTATAAAAAGATGACAGACTAAATTCAGTAGCCAGATTGTCTAGGTTAATGAATTCCTAGGTAGAACATTTAGTGGGAGGTACTTGAAGCATAAGATGTTTCACTTAAACCTTTCACGTTTCTCCTAAATAGTCCACACACCGTGAGATCTGCCCTCGGCCTCGATACACCTTTGGCGTGTCCCCCCAACAGATGATGTTTGGGTAGGTCAACATCAAGGTGGATGGAGAGAGTGTTCATAGTAAATGGGAGCGGGAAGTGTGACAGCATATCCTCAGTCTCCCTCGTTAGGTTGAATAAAGTTACTGCGTATCGCCTCGAGGCACCTTGGGAGTGTCCCCCTAAAGGATGGCAGTTTTG
>NC_052349.1:13429122-13430854 GCF_009727055.1 Benincasa hispida
TACACCTTCTACTTCTAACTCTACAAAAGGGAAGAAGAAGAAGGGTGGTAAGGGAAAAGGGAAGGCACCTGCTAACCCACCACCTGTCGCCCCAAGTATGCATCCACAAGTTGCTAAGGGAAAGTATTTCCATTGCAACCAAGATGGACACTGGAAGGGGAACTGTCCTCGATATCTGAAAGAGAAGAAAGCAGCTAAGGCAGGCCAAGGCTGATAAAGGTAAATATGATTTACTTGTGCTTGAAACTTGTTTAGTGGAGAATGGTGATTCTGCCTGAATAATTGATTCAGGCGCCATTAACCATGCTTGTTCTTCTTTTCAGGGGATTAGATCTTAGTGATAGCTGGAGGCTGGTGAGATGATGATGTGAGTAGGCACCGGACACGTCGTCTTAGCTGTGGCAGTGGGAGGACTCCAGTTACCTTTACAAAATAGGTTTCTTGTTTCACATGATGTATATGTTGTTCCTGAACTAAAGAGGAACCTTATTTCTATAAAGTGTTTATTGCAATGTAAATATACTATCTCGTTTAATGTGGATAAAACGTTTATTCATAAAGATGGTGTTTTTATTTGCACAACAAATCTGGAATCGAATTTATATGTGCTAAGGCCGTTAGCCATTAATTCCCTCCATAATACTGAATTGTTCGAAACTACCGTAACTCAATCAAAACGTCGACGAATTTCTCCAAAAGAAAATGCCTAACTTTGGCATTTTTGTTTAGGGCACATCAATTTCAATAGAATTGAGAGATTGGTGAAGAATGGACTTCTAAATGAGTTAAAAGAAAGTTCTTTGCTAGTGTGCGAATCTTGCCTTGAGGGTAAGATGACTAAACGACCTTTTACTAGAAAACGATATAGAGCTAAAAAGCCTCTTGAGTTAGTACATTCTGACCTTTGTGGTCCTATGAATGTGTGAGCTCGAGGTTACTTTGAGTATTTTATCAGTTTTATTGATGACTAATCCAGGTACGGGTATGTTTATCTTATGCAATGGAAGTCTGAATCCTTTGAAAAGTTCAAAGAGTTCAAGACTGAAGTTGAAAACGCATTAGATAGACGGATTAAAACATTTCAATCGAATCGAGGTGGAGAGTTTTTGGACTCGGTATTCTAGGACTATTTGATAGAGCATGGAATTGTTTCCCAACTCTCAATGTCGGGTACACCTCAGCAGAATGGTGTAGCGGAAAGGAGAAATAGGAAAAGCTAGTTTAGTCACTTCCGCATTTGGAGTTGCCCTGCCACATGTTGCTTGAGGCAATCCTAAGAAGTTGGAACCATGGTCGAGGTATGCCTTTTCTAGGCTACCAGAAAGGTACATGAGTAGGTTATTTTTATGATCCGTTGGAAAATTGGGTGTTTGTTCAACAAACACTACTTTCCTGGAGGAAGATCAATATAAAGGAGCACATCCACGAAGCAAAGTCGTGTTGCGTGAGCTTTCCAATGAAACTACTGAAACTTCAAAAAGAGTTGTTGAAGAGCTTGCTTCATTAATAAGAGTTGTTGATGGAATTTCTCAAGTAGGTCGGTTTCACCTCAAAAGTTGAGGGGAACCTCGACGTAGTGGGAGGTTTGCGAACTTATTTGTTTGCTATCTGGGTTTCACAGAAATTCTTGCTATGGTAGTAGATGGCGACGTTGAGGATCCATTGTCTTATAAGAAGGCAATGGAGGAAGTTGACGCGGGATGGTGAAGTTGATGAAACCTTGCTGTCCTAC